>NC_133202.1:52369479-52389479 GCF_958299795.1 Porites lutea
CACATCACCTACTAATTATCAGGGGATTATGTCCAAACTTACTGCCTTCCAGAGAAAATGAGTTTTTTGTTTTAGGATGCGCAAACTGACTAACAAAGAATGAATAATAAGATTAAATAGTTGTCATTCTTTCTCATGCTGAACAAATGAACATGGATTTTTCTCGGATACAGACAATATGTAGCTACATAATAAACAAACCGAAGGGAATTTGCTGAATGGACATTCACCACACAAAAATACACTTATTTAAATCGGTCAGTATAAAACACGGACTGCGGACTGCGAACTGGGTATAAAATACGGACTAGGTATAAAATGCCGACTCCGGACTGAGTATAAAACACGGACTGGGTATAAAACGCGGACTACGGACTATGTAAATAAAAACAGCTTTAGAAAGGTAAAACTGAGAGAAATGGAAAGCAGCAAAACTAGCAAAAACAGTAGTCCCAGCTTTAACATTCCCTTGGCTGTTCACGTAGTCTATTTTTTCCACGGAGAAGGAAGGTTATGCCGGTACTCAAGGCAACTGAAATTTAACTCTGAATTTTATAAAAAGAAGGAGTTAGAAGAGATTTCAATTTGCAGTTTTAAACCAATAAGAAGCACCGAATTAAAAAAATAGTATTGGTGTTAGTCAGATCAATAAAATTCTTATCGAATGCCACAATTCCCTATGAGGACTGAATGAAGAACTCAGACGAGAAGGTCAATGTAGGGCATTCCGCGATGCACAAAAGCGGTATTTAGAGAGGAGGGCAAGGGGGGAGGGATTACTGACATACGTGAATAATAACCGAAATGAGTCATCCAACGTTATATTCCAAGCAATGATTATGATGACATGATTTACACCCTGCTCCTTATCCCCGGAGGGGGGCACTACTGGGAATTCTTGGTGGGGGGTGGTGCCCGGTTCTCCGAATCCTGATCTTATTGCAGACCAAAAAATGTTATTTTCCACACCCATTTTCAGACCAGATCTCTAAAATCCATACCCATTTTCGGACCTGGCCTAATTTAGCCTGTTCCAGGCTCTCAGATAGTTGGGGAGACTTCCCAGTTTTTTCCCATTTTATTTTCGTGTTCGAGCTTTCTCAATTCAGCGGACCCAGCTATCTCGGAGCCTGGAACCGGTTAGGTATAATTAGGCAGAAATTATGTCATCATTACCAAGTTAGAGCGGAAACAAAAAGATTCTCCAAATGCATTTCGAAGTCGCACATTTCTATTTCGTTCCTATTCATTTGGAATTGAAACGATAAATACGTCCATTCATGTACGTTCCCGTAGTTCCCTCGAAAAACCATACCCGATTCCAGACCAAAATGGGCAAAGTGTTTTCAGACCAAAATGGCCGAAAACCCCTACCCTTCCCTTATATAAGGGAGTACCCCCCTGATCCTGACCCCTTTCATGATTGTTGGAGACCGAGGCAAGGTCTACAAATGGGTTAAGAAAATAGTATTTTGATCCGGCTCATGATTCAGAGAACCGGGCAGCACACCTCCACCAAGAATTTGTAGGAGTATTTACAACTTTAACTCACGTGTCTTGCTATTTAGCGATCTTTTGATCTTACTTTTCCTTACCTAGAACCAATTAGCACCGTTTCTACCAAAGTAGTCCGTAGTCCGTATTTTATACCCAGTCCGCAGTCTGCAGTCCGCGTTTTATACCTAGTCCGTGTTTTATACCCAGTCCGTATTTTCTAGTCCGCGTTTTATAGCTAGTCCATATTTTATACCCAGTCCGCAGTCCGTAGTCTGCAGTCCGCAGTCCGTGTTTTATACTGACCGTTATTTAAATACAACCTACAACTTGAATTAAGCAAGCTTAAGCTTACTGGATATATGTATATATAGACAGCGTTAGAAATTGAAAGCTGGAAAACAACTGGGATATACGATAAAAAGCAGAGCTTTATTTCTATGAATAGAAGGCAATGTAAAAGCAAAACGTTGATTGTATATAAGCTTAAAGTATTTTTGTGTTTTTATTTAGCCAAGGACTAAATATCATTCCCATAGCAACACCAACGTGACCTGAGACACCTTTGCTTCATGACTACCCGCATCCCAAAATTACTCAGCTTTCTCTAAGATTTAAAAATGGAATATAGCAAAAGTCATCTCCAACATGGAGACAAAAGTGGAAAATTATACTTACATTTTCACGGCTTTCCTCAGTCACCGAGAAATGTTACAGTGACTGCCAGCAATGATTTCTGGGTTGTTGGTAGATACATTATATATGATACATTATAGCGGGTGCCGCGCGGGGGGGGAGCCCCATAACTAAGGAAATGTGGTAATCTACCCATCCGAGAAAATTTGGTAATCACGTGACCGTACACCTAGCGAGCGAGCGAGCGACCGTCCGTCTGCACCACAGGCATACCAATGTAACATAACTCAATCAACAGGTATAGCAACCCAAATGCAACTCAAGATTTTATTTGGAAGGAAATCACATGGCCGCCCGGACGTTTAGAAAGAAAAAACAACAGCAAAGTCGTGTCTTTTTCGGCGTTATTTTTTATGTTTACACTAACGTGGATAACAGAGAAAGAGCTAGAGCGAGTTACACTGGACGAAAAAACGGATTTACCTCTATAGCAAATTTGGAGCAAATCATCTGCAAATGCCACATTTGCTTAATTTTGCTCAATTTTGCCACATGACATAGGACCAACTTTGCCATAATTTTGCATTAGTGGCAAAGGTGGTAAATGCCGAATTTGCCTCAAATTTGGCCCGTGTGTAAAAACAAGGATAACCTTTACTTTATCAAGGCATTTACAGGGGTGTCAAACTTGATAGCAAAACTGACATTTGTCAGGTTTTTGCCCAAATGGGCAAAAGCGATCGAAGATGAATTTTTGAATGCTTTTGCTCTCTATAGCAAATTCGGTCAAAGGAGTAATTTGCCACATTTTTGCTCAATGTAGCAAAAGTGACCAAAACTCATTTTTCAACAGTTATGCCCAGGATAGTAAATCTGAGGAAAAATTCACTTTATTTGTGTATCGCCCAGGGTAGTAAATGAGGTCAAATTATCACTTCTTCCTTATCTTTGCTCAGTGTGGCAAATATGATCAAAATAGGCGT
This sequence comes from Porites lutea, assembly GCF_958299795.1. Taxonomy (NCBI): domain Eukaryota; kingdom Metazoa; phylum Cnidaria; class Anthozoa; order Scleractinia; family Poritidae; genus Porites; species Porites lutea. The sequence goes on from NC_133202.1 coordinate 52,372,593, forward strand.
TTGCCACTGTTTTGCTCAGGGTAGCAAATTTGGCCAAGTACCACTTTATTCTCAATTTTGCTCAGGATGGCAGATATGATCAAAACAGTAGTTTCCCATACTTTTCCCCATTGTAGCAAAGTTGATCAAATTTCAGTTCTTCTGTATCTTTGCTCAGGATGGCAAATATTGCCATGATAGCAGTTTTCCATACTTTAAGTAAGGTAAACAAAGTTGATTAAAATATCACTTTTTTACACTTTCACTCAAGATAGCAAATTTGATCAAAACATCATTATCCACATGTTTCTTATTTTTACTTGGTACCATAAATGACTGACAAACAATTTAGACACCAAACAAAATTTCAAGAATAAAATGACTTTATTATCTTTAATATACACTGTACAATAAAAAGCAAGATAAATTAAAAGAAAGTTCCATTGGCCTCTGCAGGGCACTCCATGTACCACAAAATATATGCCTTTAAATATTAAAGCACATACAATGTGAAACTATCTAACTTCATAAGTGTATAAGAATGTACATTGGGTTTGAAAGTGCAAGTCAACACTAGCTGGTTCATAATTATCTAAGGTTGGTACAGGAAAAACGTAACTCCATTTGAGTGGTATACTTCAAATATACTCTTTCTAGATTCAATTGATACTATTGGCAAATGGTTGTACGATGACAACACGTACACATCACTCCCAATGTAGATGTGACATCCTTACTAATGGACAGAACATCAACCACAGGAAATAAAATTAGCTTCAAATTATTATGATAAGCGATATTCCTCTAATTATTATTTATAAGAACTTGTTTTCATCTGATAAATATTATCCACTACCCAAAACAGGCAGTGAATAATATTATATAGTGTACCTAGTGCTATTCACTTACCCCAAGGGGAGATACATCTGTATGATTCATTTTTAACCAAATCAGTTATATAAAAATATTTCTTGTAAATAAAATGAGTTACTATGCGAAAGCTCTGTGCATTTCTATGATTTGGGTACAACTTTGATATATTTTTACCCAGCAGTAAACACTAATAAGGTTAATTTTGTCACCTTTTTAGCATGTACATGTATTTTATTTTACAGGTGCTTCATTTACTGCTAAACTTCTAAAACTAGCATGAAATGACACCCCAATTTTACTCTCATCCTATAGGTAGCCAAAAGCTTTTCAGGTTATGAAAGCAAATCTGCTATCCACTGATTTGGTTAAATACTTGTATTATTATTATTATTATTATTATTATTATTATTATTATTATTATTATTATTATTATTATATCACTGTAAATAATATGATTTGGTAAAATTCTTGTATTATTATATGACCATAAATGATTTATTACATTTATTTTTTTTACTAAAATCAAATTATTTGCTAAAAATTTGAGCAATTTTTTTCTGATTCACATGATCAGCTGTTTTGCTTGCAGTATTGGACTGATTAAATATCCAAATTATCCAAACGCAATCTATACACTATGAAAGCTCTGTAGAACTTCTTTAATTCATCATCATTATTATTGTTATTGGCATGCAGGTGATTAAAATTTAAGCCATGCTTATCAAAAAACTGAACATATCACACACGTTTTTTTTTTTTTGCATAAAACATAACTGCACTCTTTTTTTCATAAAATATGCCAAGAACAAAATAGGATCATGGCATTTGGAGTCCAGTAATTACTCCACTATGGGGTGTATTGGCTAGATTTAGTCCTCAGAGTGGCACTTTTTAAGGCAGTGCTCTATACAGAAGGTTTAGAGTGTCTGCAACACAGGCAAGGTCTTCATTGGATTGTGACAAATCTCTTTGAGCTTTGGTAATTTACCTAGTTTTAACGTGGCTCCTTCCCATGGGTGTCAAAGGATATTCACTTACTACATTGTAGGTCTTCATCAAAACTCAAAAAATTGTGCAATTGTCTACTGAGTAAATATGGTTCTAGGAACTTAACTGAAAAGGAACTGAATCATGATGCATGTCAACTTGAACTTGAGTGTTATTATTATTTTGTACATTTTTATCTTAAATGTCTTCTTCTTTTCTGAATGTTCTTCAAAAAATTATCTGTGTTATGCTTATGATCAAGTTCCTTTTTCTATTGTAAGTGGTGGGAGCCAGAGCAAACTCAGGAGCATCATCTGGTGCTCCTTGGTTTGATGCTGGTCTCACTGTGTGCTCTATTACCATTATTTTCATTGGCTTTGACACCATCCAACTTTTCGGTCCAACTGAGCCATTAAACCATTAACCTCAATGCTCTGCCAGGAAAGTGGCCTTACACAGAGATTTTCCCTGTTTGGGAGGTCCTCATCTGAACCTGACTCCTCTGATGACATATATGCAACGGACATACATGCTAGGTACTTGTCCTTGTCTGACTAACTGATGCTAGTTGACTCCCTCAGAGCATATTGGCCCTTTAATTTTTTTTCTGAAAGAAAAATGAAGAGCCATGATTTAGCAGCCAACAAGTAACCCACAGTTGGTAAACAAGCATGTACTGCTCATACTCAGTGTAAATGATTGGGTTGCAGAACAATGACACGATGCTAAAAGCTGAAAACACTCTCTTAATCAAAGGAACAGTTTGAGGATATTTGTGAGAAAAATTTCTCCCTGCATTTTATTCCTACTACCTTTTCCATTAAATATATAATATGTTTTTTGGAACAGGTGTTAAAGTAGAGAGCAGAAATGCCTATTTCTGTTGAATCCGCATTTGTTTCATTATGACTCTTTTAAGTGTAAATAAAAACTGAAATAAGATCTCACAATATCACTGAACCATATGTAAAAACCATAAGAGTTTTGGATGGTACAATTTATGAAAGAAGAATCACTTGTCATTTAAATGTGGAACAATAATACGGTGGTCACTCAGAATGACACATAGGCTTCAAGATCTGGCATATGCCGTCACTCGCAAAATGAGCCAAAATTAAGATCTCACAATATCACTGAACCATATGTATAAACCATAAGAGTTTTGGATGGTACAATTTATGAAAGAAGAATCACTTGTCATTTAAATGTGGAACAATAATACGGTGGTCACTCAGAATGACACATAGGCTTCACTCGCAAAATGAAAAAAATGCCGTCACTCGCAAAATGAACCAAAATTAAGATCTCACAATATCACTGAGCCATATGTATAAACCATAAGAGTTTTGGATGGTACAATTTATGAAAGAAGAATCACTTGTCATTTAAATGTGGAACAATAATACAGTGGTCACTCAGAATGACACATAGGCTTCAAGATCTGGCATATGCCGTCACTCGCAAAATGAGCCAAAATTAAGATCTCACAATATCACTGATACATATGTATAAACCATAAGAGTTTTGGATGGTACAATTTATAAAAGAAGAATCACTTGTCATTTAAATGTGGAACAATAATACGGTGGTCACTCAGAATGACACATAGGCTTCAAGATCTGGCATATGCCGTCACTCGCAAAATGAGCCAAAATTAAGACCTCACAATATCACTGAAGCATATGTATAAACCATAAGAGTTTTGGATGGTACAATTTATGAAAGAAGAATCACTTGTCATTTAAATGCGGAACAATAATACAGTGGTCCCTCAGAATGACACATAGGCTTCCCTCGCAAAATGAAAAAAATGCCGTCACTCGCAAAATGAACCAAAATTAAGATCTCACAATATCACTGAAGCATATGTATAAACCATAAGAGTTTTGGATGGTACAATTTATGAAAGAAGAATCACTTGTCATTTAAATGTGGAACAATAATACAGTGGTCACTCAGAATGACACATAGGCTTCAAGATCTGGCATATGCCGTCACTCGCAAAATGAGCCAAAATTAAGATCTCACAATATCACTGAACCATATGTATAAACCATAAGAGTTTTGGATGGTACAATTTATAAAAGAAGAATCACTTGTCATTTAAATGCGGAACAATAATACGGTGGTCCCTCAGAATGACACATAGGCTTCACTCGCGAAATGAAAAAAATGCCGTCACTCGCAAAATGAACCAAAATTAAGATCCCACAATATCACTGAAACATATGTATAAACCATGAGAGTTTTGGATGGTACAATTTATGAAAGAAGAATCACTTGTCATTTAAATGTGGAACAATAATACGGTGGTCACTCAGAATGACACATAGGCTTCAAGATCTGGCATATGCCGTCACTCGCAAAATGAGCCAAAATTATGATCTCACAATATCACTGAACCATATGTATAAACCATAAGAGTTTTGGATGGTACAAGTTATAAAAGAAGAATCACTTGTCATTTAAATGTGGAACAATAATACGGTGGTCACTCAGAATGACACATACTGTAGGCTTCAAGATCTGGCAAGTGCCGTCACTCGCAAAATGAACCAAAATTAAGATCTCACAGTATCACTGAACCATAAGAGTTTTGGATGGTACAATTTATGAAATAAGAATCATCTGTCATTTAAATGTGGAACAATAATACAATGGTCACTCAGAATGACACATATGCTTCAAGATCTGGCAAACTTATGCAGTCACTTGCAAAATGAACCAAATTAAGATTTCACAATATCACTGAACCATAATTATGTATAGATGTAAAACAAGAGTTTTTGACTGTAAAAATTTCAAAAGGAAAATCATTTGTCATTTGAAATGTAGTAGAATATTAAATAATAAATTATAGTGACCACTGCTTTGTCAAGTGCTGTCACCTGAAAAGTACAGTAACCCCAAAGATCTAACATATTAACTCAGCTGTACAACAAGCCAAATTACTGAATTATGGACATGCTAAGGTCACATCCCCGACTTATATTGGTGTAAAAGAAATGTTTGCCTGCACAGCTCAAGATCTGGCTACTTAAGATTATGCCATTAAAGAAGACGATGCGCAACAAAGAGTACAGTTATTTCTGCAGTAAACAAAAAGGAATCAATCAATGGCATACCTGTGCATGCATCTTAAATTTTAAGATTTATATTTGAGGCTTTAAGCTTACGCAAAGTTATTAGAAAACCAAAGTAAGTAAACGAACCACGATATCAAGAAGAACATACCTTTCTGCAATCCAGCTGAGTTGATGACTTGGAAACAGGCTTTATGTGAAGAATATCGCAACTGATCACTGTCTCTCGAAAATAACAAAGGTATAAATCGTAATAGAACAGCTGAATAGAAAGACAGGCTTTCTATTATCCGAAAATTGCAAAACTACTCGTTTTGCAACGCTGTATCGCTTGTGAAGTCCGCGTGAATTTGAACTGTTCAACGAAAGTTTATTTTACACTATTCTATTGGTTCAAAAGCCGCACGTGACAATGTAAATGAGATCGCGCATGTGCCAAAGTCACGTGGAAGCCTGGGAAACAACAAACATGGCGGCTGATCTTGCGACGGAGTGCATTCAGGACTACATTCACCCGGACGATGAAACTCTGCAATCTACTATTGAAATGACTCCTGGGTTCAAACCCTTCACATATTGTGCATTTTGTTCACCCGAATCGTAAATGGTAACGTTTTACGTCAGGGCCTCCTATTCCGAGATTTCTTGTGATATTTTTTTTTCCGAGCCACCGTCCCAATATCAGGAAACGCATTCGACGCTAGACAAAAAAAAGGGGGGATGGCCTTACCCGAAATAACCAGCTGCAGCAAGTAATATGATAAACTTTGAGAAGAATGTGATGGTGATTGAAACGGGGCAATGGAAAATCAAAACTTGCGTGAAATATCACTGTGAAGTTTGGTAAATGTGCAAACGTTGGTTAAAGTGGTCGTAAAGATAGTTCTTTGATCATATTTTGCTTAAATTTACGCCCCTAGTAACAATAAATTTACACAGTAACTTTGCTATGCCAGAAAATATCAAGCAAACATTCATTTTTGACGTTCGATTTTTACACAGAGAACAAAATGGCGGCAAATTTGAATCTAAACACCAAATTTACTATGGGGAGCAAAAGTGAAACAAAATATCTGTAAACTTGATATTTACTCCACATTTACGCCACCCTTGCAGAAAAGTAAACTTTCACTTTCGAACAAAATTTGCACCGAGAACAAATAAGTAGCAACATTAGTACCCTAAATTTACAATAGATTTGCTCAACTAGCAAACTTAGGCAAATCCGTTTTTTCGTCCAGTGTTATTGAAAACAAAGGTGACGAACATGGAAATTCAAAGCGGCGGTGAGAAAATGAGAAATGCTAGCGACCAGCAAGGAGTGGCCAACAAGGTGAAAATGAGCGGCAGTGAAAAATAAAAGCGAACATGAACACAGGAAACAAAATATTGGGTAAACACATACGACAATTCCTCCCTAAAAATAATATGTAACTAGGAAGTTTGACGTTCGAGTCGTACAAAACAGCGTTGTAGTCGTGCAAAACAACGGCAAGGGAAAGACAAAAAATGTGCTGCACGTGCAAATTTGCTTTTTGCTAATTAAAAGAAAAAGTGTGCTGTACGTGCAATTTTTTTTTTTTTGCTAATTAGATCTATTAGTCTTGAAGCCGTTTTCATTGTCGTCGTCGTTTAGCATTACACGATTTATTTTTTTTGTTTATAAGTATTATCAACCAGAGCTTTGCTTTTAGCCCTGGCTAAATCTATTTAGTATATACTAAAACGGTGGATAGCGTTTTTCGCGCGCTCTGATTGGTTACTCAATCAGTGAATATCCTGCACTATTCACTGATTCACCTCCAGTTCCTCCGAGCGAGCGACGCCAAACTCGCGTAAGTTGCGAGCAAAATGCCTTCCCGGTTTGCTGCCGTAAGCAAACAAAGAAATTTCACAACTAATCAAGCAAGCTGTTTCCGAAATACACGAAGAAGGTGACGAAGTTCGGATTGGAAGTTTTAATAGGTAAAACTTTGACTTTTTGACACGAATTTATCGATAAAACCGGTGAAAAAGTTTTTTGTTTACAAATGCAAATTAAGTTTAAGTCTTGCGTTAATTTATTTAGTTGAGTTGTTCATAAATAAGCTTAAAACTAAAGTTAATAATCTTTTTTTATAGAATGATTTTAAATACAAAAAGAATTCACAACTCCTTTTGAAGAAATTTTCCCGCAAGAGCTAAACAAATGCCTTCAAAAGTTTTAATTGTCGGCAAGAAAAAGCGACGGCCGCGGCCGCCCGGTCATTACGCGCCAAAATTGTAATCGTTGGCAACAGTATTTGAGTTAAAAATCGTCATTTTTGTGCTCAATTATCTCACTGTTTTAGTATATACTAAAACAATTATTCACCTCAGTGTCGGTGGCTAGTCGTGGATATTTACCTCACTGCTTCGCAGTTCGGTAAATATCCACAGCACTAGCCACCTCCACTTCGGTGAATAATTGTTATATATTTTAGTTACTTGTCTTGATTGACCTTTCTTTGAATTACTTTCTTGGCCTACTGGATTTACTTGGCTACTTTAGTTGCTTTCGTGAGGACTTGAAAAACTTGCCTCATTTGAAATGTTTGGCCTACTTAAACAGGGCAAAAGCCTTCGCCCTTTTCTCGCTTTAGTTTAGTAGAGCAGCGATGGGCGGTGCGTGCACATCCAGACACCATTTTTAGCAAATTTTGATTGACTGTGCGATCGATATCGCTGGTGTAGGTCAAAAGCGGGAGATTGAGGACGGAAGATGGACTAAGGCCTGATTCTTACGCAAAACGTCTCGTGGATTAGCCTAACCTAATTCCAATTTACGTCACCGAAATAAATATTACTAGAAATACGTGACTCGCAAAACCTCGCGAAGCTACTTCTTTGCTGCTCGCGCTGAATCTGAAGTCGCCTTTTACGTTGACTGTTATCCCTATCCCAGAATATTGTCTGGGATAGGGAACGGGGCCCATCGTCCCGTTACACACTTACCCAACACCTCATCCGACCGCCATTTTAGTATATTATTATAGACCGAATTCATAAATGGCGGCTAATTAATTATTCTCTTCTCTTTATCCTAATTTTCCTCACCAGCCTCATTTGAAAGCAAAAATTCTTTTCAATTTTTACACGCTAACGAGGCTAGTGACGACAATTTAAGCGTAAAGACAAGAGAACAATTTATTAGGCGCCATTTACGAAAAAGGTCTATGTTGGCATTCAAAGGCGGCCTTCGTTCCGCATTCAAGCCAAATCTTTTCCGTTTGAATTTTGAGCTTAAGAACGAGGCAAAAGGACTAAATTGAAAGTTAAAGAACGGTAAAATGACGGCCTTTTTGGAATAAGGTGTAGACTATATGAAAACAGAAAAGTGCATCCCGTGATAAGATCCAATGCATATTGCAATAATACTCCTCAAAGCGATAATACTCCTCAAATAATAATAATAATAATAATAATAATAATAATAATAATAATAATAATAATAATAATAATAATACTCCTCAATAATAATGCAATAGCACTCCTCAAGGCAGCAAATATTGGGAAGAGAAAATATTAATCAACTGCAATACTACATTTAAAAATAGAAATGCATTGCAACATAGATTTACTTGTAAATTTGTAAGCCATTCTTTATGTTTTTAAATATCCTTAATTTTAGCGCAAATCACAGAGACTGAGTTAATTCTCACACCTACCGTCTTCGTCACGGTTGCTCAACTTGACAGATCGCGGACGGTGCCAATTTCTAGTAAGATATACAGTAAAAACCCGCAAGTAAGAACCTAGTTTCAAAAAACCTGTTAGCCTATAATTAGCCAGTTAGACCCCCTATATACAAGAAGCTGTTTAGCCTAAAATTTGAAACAGGTTCTCGTTTTTTTTAAATCTAAGGCACCATAGTTCATGTATACATGAATGTTATCTTCTGAAGAAGGACTTCAAAATTAATGTGATCAGTGCTTCAAATTTTTTTTATTTTAGTCATTTTTACATAAATACTAACTTGGTATGCAGATTTTATATCAGGAATAGGCTAAGTAGCACTAAATTCTATTAGCTACAACGTAATTTGTTTCTACAGAAAATAAGCATCTATTTAAGAACCTACACAGCCTAAATTTGTGCTAATTACCAATTATGTAAGAACGTGTATAGGATAACTTGAGAAAATACAGGACCCTTACTTGCGGTATTTTTGTGTATATCATGAACTAATAAATTGAACTTGAACATGAGGAACATTGGCCTCTGAATTAGAATACTGATGATATAAAAAATAGCCATATTGATCACTTCCACTTTCTTATTACAATAATTTATTTCTAGCAGCACGCAGATAAGAATTTCTGTAATTTACAACTTTAACTGGAATGAACGATTCTGGTTAGAGCAGTGTTCAGTTAAGTGCGAAAGTAACTACGTGATTGCTTTGGCTTTAGTTTCGGTTAGCTCTATGACTGGATCAAAAAACTAGCAGGAACTTATCAACAAATAACATGTAAAACTAAAACCGATTTCCGACATCGTCCCACTCGTTTAGCTCGACGTCCTTCAAAACAGGTCCCGGAATCCATTCAAACCTGCAGATGTCTGCAACTCAGAATATTGAATATGTCGTTGTCTCTCCACTGAGTGCATTTGTCTATTGCTGAACGCCAGTTGTAACATCTCCCGCTTTCATGAGCAATGATTTGGACTTCTCAGCGGTAGAGCCAGCAACTTCGAAATCAGCCCCCATTAAACCGGCAGATGTCGTTGTCTCTCCAGTCATGACATTTGTCTGATGCTCAGAGCCAGTTCTAACATCTCCCGCTTCCATGAACAATGATTTGCACTTCTCAGAGGTACAACAAGCAAGTTCGAAATCACCCGCCTTAAAACCAGTAGATGTCGCTGTCTCTCCAGTCAAGGCATTTCTCTGTTGTTGAAACCCAGTCTTCACACCACCACCTGCAAAGTCGAGCGATTTGGAAAGCTTCGATGTTAAACCAGCAAATTTAACATCTGCGACTTGAATAGTTGCGGAAGTTGTCTTTTCGCCTGTCTCCCTGTTTATCTCTCGCTTAAATCCAGTCTTCACGTAACCAGCAGCAAAGTCGAGGGATTTGAATGCTTCGATGTTGTACCAGCAAGTTTATTATCTCCGACTTGAATAGTTGCGGAAGTCGCCCTTTCGCCTGTCTCGCTGTTTTACTCTTTCTTAAATCCAGTCTTCAGATCACCAGCTGCAAAGTCGAGCGATTTTGAATGCTTGGATGTTGAACAAGCAAGAATAACATCTGCGACTTGAACAGTTGCGGAAGTCGTCTTGTCGCCTATTTCGCTGTTTTTCTCTTGCGTAAATCCAGTCTTCACATCACCAGCTGTAAAGTCGAGCGATTTTGAATGCTTCGATGTTGTACCAGCAAGTTTAACATCTGCGACTTGAATAGAAGCGGAAGTCGCCTTTTCGCCTGTCTCGCTGTTTATCCTTCGCTTAAATCCAGTCTTCACGTCACCAGCTGCAATGTCAACCGATTTTGAATGCTTCGATGTTGAAGCAGAGAGATTAACATCTGCGACTTAAAAAGTCGCGGAAGTCGTCTTTTCGCCTGTCTCGCTGTTTTTCTTTCGCTTAACTCCAGTCTTCACGTCACCAGCCGCAAAGTCGAGCGATTTTGAATGCTTGGATGTTGAACCAGCAAGATTAACATCTGCGACTTGAACAGTTGCGAAAGTCGTCTTTTCGCCTGTCTCGCTGTTTTTCTCTTGCTTAAATCCAGTCTTCACGTCACCAGCTGCAAAGTCGAGCGATTTTGAATGCTTGGATGTTGAACCAGCAAGTTTAACATCCGCGACTTGAACAGTTGCGGAAGTCGTCTTGTCACCTATCTCCCTGTTTTTCTCTATCTTAAATCCAGTCTTCACATCACCAGCTGCAAAGTCGAGCGATTGTGAATGCTTTGATCTTGAACCAGCAAGTTTAACATCTGCGACTTGAACAGTTGCGGAAGTCGTCTTGTCGCCTATCTCGCTGTCTCTCTCTTTCTTAAATGCAGTCTTCACATCACCAGCTGCAAAGTCGAGCGATTTTGAATGCTGGGATGTTGAACCAGCAAGTTTAATATCTCCGACTTGAACAGTTGCGGAAGTCGTCTTTTCGCCCGTCTCGCTGATTTTCTCTTGCTTAAATCCAGTCTTCACGTCGCCACCTGCAAAGTCGAGCGATTTTGAATGCTTCGATGTTGAACCAGCAAGTTTAACATCTGCGACTTGAACAATTGCGGAAGTCGCCTTTTCGCCTGTGTGGCTGTATATCTCTTGCTTAACTCCAGTCTTCACGTCACCAGCTGCAAAGTCGAGCGATTTTGAATGCTTCGAAGTTGAACCAGCAAGTTTAACATCTGCGACTTGAACAGTTGCGGAAGTCGCCTTTTCGACTGTCTCGCTGTTTTTCTCTTGCTTAAATCCAGTCTTCACGTCACCAGCTGCTAAGTCGACCGATTTTGAATGCTTCGATGTTGAACAAGCAAGTTTAACATCTGCGACTTGAATAGTTGCGGAAGTCGTATTGTCGCCTGTTTCGCTGTTTTTCTCTTGCTTAAATCCAGTCTTCACGTCGCCAGCTGCAAAGTCGACCGATTTTGAATGCTTCCATGTTGAACCAGCAAGTTTAACATCTGCGACTTGAATAGTTGCGGAAGTCGCCTTTTCGCCTGTCTCGCTGTTTTTCTCTTGCTTAAATCCAGTCTTCACGTCACCAGCTGCAAAGTCGACCGATTTTGAATGCTTCGATGTTGAACCAGCAAGTTTAACAGCTCCGACTTGAATAGTTGCAGAAGTCGTCTTTTCGCCTGTTTCGCTGTTTTTCTCTTGCTTAAATCCAGTCTTCAGATCACCAGCTGCAAAGTGGACCGATTTTGAATGCTTCGATGTTGAACCAGCAAGTTTAACATCTGCGTCTTGAAAAGTTGCGGAAGTCGTCTTTTCGCCTTTTTCGCTGTTTTTCTCTTGCTTAAATCCAGTCTTCACATCACCAGCTGCAAAGTCGAGCGATTTTGAATGCTTCCATGTTGAACCAGCAAGTTTAACATCTGCGACTTGAACAGTTGCGGAAGTCGTCTTTTCGCATGTCTCGCTGTTTTTCTCTCGCTTAAATCCAGTCTTCACGTCACCAGCTGCAAAGTCGAGCGATTTTGAATGCTTTGATGTTGAACCAGAAAGTTTAACATTTGCTACTTGAACTGTTGCGGAAGTCGTCTTTTCGCCTGTCTCGCTCTTTTTCTCTTGCTTAAATCCAGTCTTCACATCACCAGCTGCAAAGTTGACCGATTTTGAATGGTTGGATGTTGAACCAGCAAGTTTAACATCCGCGACTTGAAAAGTTGCGGAAGTCGTCTTGTCACCTGTGTCGCTGTTTTTCTCTTGCTTAAATCCAGTCTTCAGATCACCAGCTGCAAAGTGGACCGATTTTGAATGCTTCGATGTTGAACCAGCAAGTTTAACATCTGCGACTTGAAAAGTTGCGGAAGTCGTCTTTTCGCCTTTTTCGCTGTTTTTCTCTTGCTTAAATCCAGTCTTCACATCACCAGCTGCAAAGTCGAGCGATTTTGAATGCTTCGATGTTGAACCAGCAAGTTTAACATCTGCGACTTGAACAGTTGCGGAAGTCGTCTTTTCGCATGTCTCGCTGTTTTTCTCTCGCTTAAATCCAGTCTTCACGTCACCAGCTGCAAAGTCGAGCGATTTTGAATGCTTTGATGTTGAACCAGAAAGTTTAACATTTGCTACTTGAACTGTTGCGGAAGTCGTCTTGTCGCCTGTCTGGCTGTTTTTCTCTTGCTTAAATCCAGTCTTTACATCACCAGCTGCAAAGTTGACCGATTTTGAATGGTTGGATGTTGAACCAGCAAGTTTAACATCTGCGACTTGAACAGTTGCGGAAGTCGTCTTTTCGCCTTTCTCGCTCTTTTTCTCTCGCTTAAATCCAGTCTTCACATCACCAGCTGCAAAGTCGAGCGATTTTGAATGCTTGGATGTTGAACCAGCAAGTTTAACATCTGCGACTTGAACAGTTGCGGAAGTCGTCTTTTCGCCTGTTTCGCTGTTTTTCTCTCTCTTAAATCCAGTCTTCACGTCACCAGCTGCAAAGTCGACCGATTTTGAATGCTTTGATGTTGAACCAGAAAGTTTAGCATTTGCGACTTGAAAAGTTGCGGAAGTCGTCTTTTCGCCTGTCTCGCTGTTTTTCTCTCGCTTAAATCCAGTCTTTACATCACCAGCTGCAAAGTCGAGCGATTTTGAATTTTTGGATGTTGAACCGGCAAGTTTAACATCTGCGACTTGAACAGTTGCAGAAGTCGCCTTTTCGCCTGTCTCGCTGTTTTTCTCTCGCTTAAATCCAGTCTTTACATCACCAGCTGCAAAGTCGAGCGATTTTGAATTTTTGGATGTTGAACCAGCAAGTTTAACATCTGCGACTTGAACAGTTGCAGAAGTCGCCTTTTCGCCTGTCTCGCTGTTTTTCTCTCGCTTAAATCCAGTCTTTAAATCACCAGCTGTGAGGTCAAGTGCTTTGCAATGCTCGGATGTCGATCCAGAAATTCCAAAATCTGCGACTTTAACGGCTGCGCGGGTAGTTTTTTCTCCAGTCGCCGAGTTTTTTCCTCTGAATAGGCCAGCATTAAATTCTCCTGCACTCATTTGAATTGATTTCGATTCTTTAGAGAGGGAGCCGCCCATTGCAAAGTTTTTATGTTGGACAGATCCAGATATCTCTCTTTTCCCAAATGATGTACCAATAGCACTGTCTTTGGACTTGACATTGATATCAAGCTGCTCCTTTGAGAAGCCAAGATCGATGGTGTTCTCGCCATTTTGCAGAGATCCTGAAACCCCTGACGTACCGCCTGATAGAGCAAAGCCGTAATCTCCACACTGCGCGTGACCTCCTATTTTTTCTTTTGAAGCAAAAAATCCTACTCCTGTATCATTTACCTGAAGCCCTGCACCCACACCGTCTTTCGCTATTCTAAGGTTTAATCCAAATGCCGACTTGCGCTGATCGGTGATCCTTGCATGTTTGCCAAAGTCTGTATTAACGGACCTCTTTATTTCTTTGGAAACAATTCCTGAAGAGGATGCTATAGTTCCCTGGTGTTCCATGGCCATTGATTTCTTGCTCGTACTCAGCCCCAAGTCTACTCCTGTTTTATTGACACCTAAGGAGAATCCGAAAGAGGACTGTGATCGGTAGCTGGAAACTTTTTCCGAGATAATTTTCTTTGCAAAATTTCCAATATCTGCATCAGCCGTAACTGATGAACCTTTGAGGTTTAGAGAACCGACTTTGAACTCTTCTTCTTTTATTGGTCCACTACAATGGATGCCGCTTGCCTTTTCTATAAACTTCCCAACGTCTGAACTCTCGCTGTAACCGAACTTTTCGGGAACAGGAAATCTAGGACCAATGGCAAAGCCAACACTTGTTGTCTTCTCGAACGCTTCTATTTCACTCTGCTTGGAAATGACATGGAAATTCTCAATGTTCCCAGTGATTGCACCAGTTTCTAGGTTACATGCAGTCAAATTTACATTTTGCACCGAGAGGAAATGAGTTCTTCCTCGAACAGTGGTGCCTTGATTGACGATTTGCTTCTGTTTTGAGGAAGCATTTGTCATGGTTACATTCACTGTACCCGGTGACTGAATTCCAATTCCCACCGACCATTCTTTGCAAGAATACGAATTATTCAATTCTGCTCCTTCGAAGTTAACGTTCTCGGTATCGATAAGCATGTTTCCAACATCCATACCCATTGCATTTTTCACGTCAAAGTTTTGCGCTGAAATAGACAAGTTGCGACCAACTTTCATGGTGCGCCCAGCTAAACGCTGCTGCATCATTCGTTCGGATTTCTCCCCAAACGATAGACCATTTTCTAGGGAGAATGAAAATCCACTTGACTGAACCTCCTTTGATTTTGACAGTATCCTGTCCTTAAATAAGACAGTACCAGCGGCTTGAAGCATCATGTCGCCACTGACCGAACAATCAGTCCCGATCATGGCCACATTAGAATCTCTGGATAAAATAGTAAGTGATCCACCAGCATTTAATGAGGAGTAATGCTGCTCTTCTGTTCTTTGTCTTGTTCTCTTTGTTCTGAACCAGTTGCTCCTCACATGCTCTTCTTCTCGAACAGTCACTTTGTCTTGGATAACAACATCTTCCTTCGCTGAGATCGCTATGTTTTTGGCTGCCTGAATTTCTGTGGCTGTCGCACTGATCTTTCCCTCTTCTGATTCAATCGATACACTTCCAGACGAGGAAGAGATACTCGATGTTGAAACAGTGGAATACGATGTTAAATCTTTTGAGGAACTAAAAAAACCTCTATCTGACGAAGACGTGTTGTGTCTCGTTTCTATGACATCAATAATTACGTCCTTCTTCGCCTTCACAAGGGCACCTTTCTCACCAGAGACTGAACTAGCAGCCATCGAAACTGATCCTTTGCTTGATACTACAGCTGCAACGCCGCCAGCTCCAAGACTTGACGAATCCAAGTTGACATTTCCTTGAACAGACTTTAACAAGACAGAGTTTTGAGACTTGACTGATGAGCCCCTGACATTGAGAGTTTGATCTGATGATATGGATGCTCCTTTGTCAAATCTCAGGCTAGAATTTTCAATACTAACGGACCTTGCCTTAAGATTGAGCCCGTACTCATGATAAAGGTTACAGCTTGAGAAAACTACATCTTGATCCGTCAACACCAAGCCGAGTTGATCAGAGATCTTTAAATCTTCATACACTCCTTCGCCTTTCAGGAAACTATTAACCTCGTTGATTTTGTTAGTTTTCATCGTAATGTTCTTGAACTTGTGATCTGCCTTGGTCCGCCCTTCTCTTTTGTCATGATAAGCCAGATCAATGCCCGACTTAGCTTCAATCGTTGCTTGGTCTGATTCAACTTTTCCAACAAGCTCAACCTTTCCTCGGGATGATTTCATGTCCAAAGAACCGCTGGCAATATCACCCACCCTGCACACATCATCTGCGCAAAGCACCATCGCGATAGCTCTCTTTTCCCTTTTGCTCAAAAAAATTTCTTTAGATACAACAGCAACATCTCCAGCAAATTGAGCACCATTGTCGCAGAATACTTCATCAAAGAGTGCTTCATAGAATGAATCTGTGAAGGTGACACCCTCCCCAAAACAGTAAGAGCCAGATTCGTGAATACCATCTTCTTGATTACTTGTCTTCTTTGATTCAGAGAAGCCAAAGCTTTCCTTCATTGATTTCAAAGCTTTCATTCCTCGTTTCTTCATCAATTCTCGCATCTTTCTTGCCTTTCCTGGGATTGCCAATAATTTTTCTTTCAGCACGTTTATCTTCGTGTATCTATCGCTCTCGCTTGTAATGATGAAAACCAGTTTTTGCACGTCAAAAGACTCAATGCCGTTCTTCAGAACTTCTGCTACAAAGTTATTCACCATGTTGTACATTTGGCCCAGTCGTAAGGTGATTTCTGCGTTTTGCATAGAACCTCTGCTCAAGGATCTCAGTGGTTTAGATGATTGGCTGTCTTTGTTTGCCTCGTATTCTTTATGAATATTCTTCAGCCATTCTCCAGCTTTTGACCACGCTTCTACGCTTTTGGCGTCGGGTATGCATGTTACGTAGACCAGAAACTTGAAAAGCAGAACTGAGTTGTTTTCGATCCGTTTGTTCGATTTTAGGGAAGAGCCCCCAAGGAAACACGTGATACTTTCCAGTTTAATGTTGCCTCGCCCAACCAGTTCACACCTCGTCACATCGTTTACATCAGCGATCTCTTCGCCTGGAAGGCTTAACAAGAATGGTGCTTCCAGAGAGGTTACCTGGCCCCTGCAAATTCCACTGTTGACCAAGGCAAGGTCAGACGATAAGGTAATATCACAAGTTTCCCGAGCCGACTCTATTTTACCAGAGTTCAGAACTGCC
>NC_133202.1:52394479-52419479 GCF_958299795.1 Porites lutea
CATGTGCATTCCCCGACTAACGTTAGCAATTACCCTACCAGGAATTCCCATTTATTGAATATCCCACTTTTTAAAACCGCCTCCGGTCAAAGAACTTTTCATCATCGAACTGTCAGCATTTGGAATTCCTTAGAATCTAATTTCTAACTCAGGAGCACAGTGGCAATCTCTAAGAAGGTTTTAAAACGTAAGCTGCTCAAAGAATTCTTAGATTCTTAAATCTGATGAATTAGCACTTGTCATTTCTCTTTTAATATTCTATAAATATTACTAGGAGTAATCAGAGCTTAGGAGAGTGCGTTCGATATGTTTGTTGAGGTGGAAGGATGGTTGCGATGTAGATAAATATGATTATGACATATTTTGAACGTAAGGGTTGCGTACAGAGAAACCTCTATTTAAACTGTGTATCATTTTAAGAACGTTTTCAAAAGATATCGTATGGTTCGGTGCCAAGTGCTTTTAATCGGAGGAGACATTGGCCAGCGTCGGACGTGTAAATGGAACATTTTGTTTTACTGGCGCGAGTTACAGGGCGCAGTTTCTCAATGGCCGATTAGTTCTTAACCCGGGATTCTTTTTCTTTCTTCAAAAACATTTCTTCGGATAATTTTCTCTGTTATTTTTAACAGCATCAATCATCAACTTGTTGACAAAATGAATTACATTGAATTTACTGGTTTAAAAGCTTTCACATCTGAATTCAAACTTCGCACTAACCCTATCAAAGCCTTCAATGGAACGTGTGTGCGGCTCACGTCAATAACTTTTCCAGTAATTTGGTCTAGCGCGTTGATTTCAGTGACTCGAGAGTGGCGCTACTGTGGGCTGATTTATAAGTTTTTCGTAATAAACAAAATAGAGTTAAAGTGTTCGTTTGTCCGGTGCCGAAAATATCACAAGTCATGGTCAAATGGCGCCGCCGAGCTTCACATCTCGGTAGATTTACTTTGTGGCAAAACGGCTGCCGAGCTACACAACTCGTAAATTTACTTTGTGACAAAACGGCCGCCGAGCTACACAACTCGGTAAATTTACTTTGTGGCATAACGACCGCCGAACTAAACCCGGTTTGATGCATGCACTAGTAGTCGCAGACGTTTTCCAAAGACAGTGACGAACCATGCTGAAAAATATGAAGGCTTAATCCAAAGTAAAATTTAACAGCAAACTCCTGAAAGATGAACGTTTTGGACGATTCAGCAATCACAGATCGATGTACGCTTTACGAAGATTCAGCAAACTTTTTAAAAGATGAACCCTTTACGAAGAATATCAGACCTTAGCAAACCTTTGAAAGATGAACGCCGAGGACACAAGAATCACCACATGAGTTAGCGCGTCAAAGTGAGGCACAACTTAAGCAAGCGCCTCAAAGCGAGGCAAATGTGTGTCGACGACGATAACCTGAGATCAGGCCCAATTTGAGCGGTTCTCATACATTCTCTCTAACGGCAACCGCTCAAATTGGGCCTGATACAAACTCATTCACGTTTGTGCTCGTTACGGCCAGATTTTGGCCGTAACGCTGATTGGCTGTTAGAACAATGCCACAAGATCTGATTGGCTGTCGGAAACGCCGGAAGTTGAAAGCGCTTATTCCTCGAGTGGTTGTTTTCGTCAATGATCCGTCGTCGGCGGAGAGAAGGATCGATTTTGCTGTCTTTTTTATTGTTTTATGGTCTTATGGTAGGAAAATATGCCTTAATATGTGCCATGGAAATTCAGAAAATTCATATGGTTGTTCGTATCTTCTCAGGATTTGCTTTATTTACGGAAAGTGAGTGTATCGCGGAGTTGAATCCCTCTGCAAGTTGTTGACCGCTAACAAGGTGCATTTTGATTTACCAACAAACGGGTGCAAATCAAAATACTGCCCATCTTAAAACTGGTTTCATTTGAAAGTTTAGCAGGGAATGACTTCGCTGAACGGGGTACGCAAGCGAAGGCTCACTGCGAAAGAAACCTCAATCGCAACTGTGAAGTATTAGACGAAAACTATCGCATCGCTGTTCAAGGAATTTTCAGCGTTAACAGACTGGCTGTTTGCCTTCGCTTTTTGTAAAAAATAAACCAAGAAAACTAGTGTCCTCGCTCGTTGGCTGTTTGCTTTTGTTTTTAAAGATTTATGTCCTGAAAATCGGGGGAAATTGCCGAGGAAAATATTAAGGCAACGGAAAAATAGAGATTTCAGTATTTAAATTCGAGCGCGCCCAGCCAAAATAATAACACTAGTAGAACATCGTGTCGTCGTCTTTTCGAAAACTTTTTACCTTCTACGCCAAATGAAATAACCTTCGAGGTCTCCCTTAATCTCGCAAGAAGTTAAATGTGATTGTGCTGACTGTTTTATTTTTAGCTGAAAAAATCAAGAGATAAAAGCTATTTTTTAAGTCAGCCAGTCTGCATTTTTCCCACGCGTGAACAATTTGCATACTAGAAAAACAAGCAACGAAAGTAATTTTGGTTGGCTGATTCGGCAAATGTCAATCAATCAAAAAAGTGGGCGGCAGACGTTTCGTAGAAGGTTTGTATCAGGCTGTCTTTTTGTTTCGCCATGCCCGCCGGAATGTTATTTACAAAGCGAAACGAAAATAGAGTCAAATCTCAGGTTACGACGACGACGACGAACATAAATGGAATCTCAAAAAAACCTTCCTTATTTATTGCACAGGTTACCCAATAATGCACAGAACACCCAACACAAATTAGGGGTTGCGTTCGAGGTACGAGAACGCAATAATATTATTTTACTATTTAACCATACTGTAGTTACAGTGTATATGTCTATATATGTACATATTTCATAGGTATTGTTTAAATTACTTATTTATTTTTTGGATGGATTGATTGATGGACAGATGGATGAACGGATGGATTGATTGGTGTTTTTTAATTGTTCCGGAAAAGCTCTTTGGGGAGGTTTAATATAGCATGTATGTATGTATGTATGTATGTATGTATGTATGTATGTATGTATGCATGCATGCATGCATGCATGCATGCATGCATGCATGCATGCATGCATGTATGTATGTATGTATGTATGTAGTGTGTGTGCGTGTGTGTGTGTGTACCCAGGCACCCTCCCTACAGGAGATGAAATGCTCTAAAGAAATGCTGGTATAATTAAAAAAATGAATATTGCAAAATCGGTTTTCTTGAGGATTCAAATGATCGAAAGCAATGACTGCTAATATAAACACAAATGTGAAAATGACACGACGTAGAAAGGCTAGTTTGATTCGCCATTGCTAAGTCCAACTTAATAACATTTTGGACAAAGCAAAGGATCTGATAGTATAAAGCCTGGTTCACACGAGCGTAGTAAAACTAAGCGTAATCGTGCGGAGCGTTAAAACCTAATGTTTATAAGAAATCGTTATCGTAAGCACTGCCTTGAGCAGCCCCGTTACCGACAAGTTTCGTTGTGATTACGATGCTTCCCATCTGGTGTCCACCGATTCAATGTAATTGCAAGCGGAGTCGTAAGTATTACTGATTTACACAGATAAAGCTAACAACTGACAAAATATCCATAACCGGATTTGGGGTTCGTTTGTCACGCATGCGTGACAAACGAACCCCAAAGGACGTCTGCGGGGAGGCTATGGTCGCATTAAAATTTCCGAAACGGCGAAGTAAACAATAAACAAGCACTGCCAACAATCTGATTACAGTAGATCGGATTTATTCACAACTCAGAAGAATCGGATTTATTAACACTGTTTTGTTTACGATTACTATTGCGATTAAGACTACGTCGCACGCGTTGCTAGGGTGAACAAGGCTTATGAATCATTACGAAAAGAGCGATGAGAATGAAATACGACACAGACACAAGCTAGCCTGTAAAATGTATTGCAAATAAAGCTGTGTTCGATTTCAGGGCTGTGCTTAAGATTTTAACACACCACCCCACGTCAATAAAAAAGATGTAGAAAATTCACGAACGAATTTGAATTCGTTGGCTCCCGATCTAAACCAGTTTCACAGACTTGCGTTTAAGCAGTGAAATATGAAAAGGAATTTTAACCTCAAAGAGCATCAACGAACAAGTCCACGAAATGACAGTAATACAATGAAAAAAAAAGATCAGTTTTTGAAGTGAACTAATGTCTGAGGCAAAACAAACCCGAGGGAAATCCTCAACCAACCGAAAATAATAAATGATCGCCCCCGCCCCACCCCCGAAAAAAAAAAACCTTATTATAGGAAATTAACCGCTCCATGAAATTAACGCGAATCGTTAAAATTCGCGTTAATTTATAAGTCACGTTAATTTTGTTGAACGTTAATTTCCGCGACGTCAATTAAGTGCAGCATTAATTTCCGCACTCTTAACTTCCAGTATTTTAACGCCAATTTTGGAACCTGTCCAGACATTCTTGACACCTAAAAAACATTAACTACAAGCTTTCTTTCTTTCCATTTACCCTTTATTTTTCATCTTTCACAAAAGCTGAGGCGAAGGTTGACAATGTTTCGAGTTCATCTTCATCGTTATCGCTGTCAGAAGTGATGTCAATATCTTCTCCTTTGATTTCGCTTAATTAATCGCGTTAATTTCCTTTATTATGAAATTCTACCTCCTCTTTCGCGTTAATTTTCTTTATTCGAAAGTCGTTTGCCATTAAATTCGCGTTAATTTAAGTCGCGTTTATTTCCAATACCTTAATTTCATGGAGCGTTAATTTCCTATAATAAGGTATGTATATATATCGTTCCGAAGAGGCTGGATAATCATGCGATTAAATCAGAGAGTGTTCCGCGGGGAGCCCCCAACTTGATAATAATATCGCTTTCAGTTTTGGTTATGCAAAAGACTACAAATAGGTGACGTGGCTCCTTACGACATGTATGTTACTTGTATGGGCTGAACTCCATGCAGAAGTATGCCTATTTGTTGATATTCTTACGTCTATTTCGATAAAACATACATGGATTATAAAAACTTCAGTCTAACCGTTTACTGTAATTAGGCGATCCGGGAACACAGCTGTTCCCGCGGGATCGTGAACTGTTAAATTCTTCGGCGCTTCTACAACAGAAAAAAATTTTCAATCAATTTATCGTGATACTTCCGTTCAACGCCTTTTACTTTAAAATCTCGCAACAGTGTAGCTCCCTAAAACGAGACCGGAAGTAGGAAGTGAAATATTTCCGGGTCTTGTACACAGTGTATTGCATTCGTGCATGCTTTGACTGAGAAAGTAGAAGAGTAGTAGTTTTACGTATTTTCCGACAAAGAGAAAGGAATCTCTTAGAATAATTGTGGCTACCTTGGAAACTAGGCTGTGCGAGTTTCTGCGCTGTCCAATGCTAGGGGGCTCGTCCTTGCCAACCGAAAGAATCGAATTCATTGGGTTCAAAACTGTTGGCAAAATTTAGCCCCAAGCTTCAAGTTATGTGGTCTAATTTGCACTCAAGATGTGTTTCTGCTTTCCGGCTATGCCTGACGTTAAGGAAAAACCCATGAGTGATAAATATTTGCAATCACTTCCATAAACAAAGAACTCCCTGCTGTATGATTTAAGGTTATCCTATTCATCAACTACCCGATGTTAATACATCCGGAAAACTCATTCCCGGCTCAGCTTTTTCTCGCATTTAATCACAGAAGCTTAATCGCTCGCTTGGGGTTTCCATAAACCGTGAAAAGCGCTGTTAAACATGATAAGCGGTGTCCCGACATTCACAAACAGCATAAACTCTAAAATAGTCACACAACAGTCGGAAACGTTAAAAATATCAAGCAAAAGTGACCTACCGGAGAAAGGAAACTTAAATAAAGGACTGTTCCTAACTTCACCAGTTGCAGTAAGCTTCAGTTCCGAGTCACTGGAAGCGATGCGCCGAAATGATGACAATTAATGGGATTCTGCTATTAAATGAAGCAAACTCAGGCCACACCTCCCACTTATGGCATGATCTTTGAACTTGGAAACTGAAAAAACAATTCCCGGTAAAATCCCGCTCTCTATTCACAGACATCCTGTTTTTTTTTTCCTAGAATTTGCTTACCTGCCAACTTTCGCCGTGAGTCTCACAATTTTTGTCTTTTCTCACGGTCTCACGGCAAGACTCCCACGGTTTTTGGCAGAGGTCATAAGTAAAATTAAATACTACCTTGTTGGGCAAAGAAAACGAAAAATAAACGACAATAGACCGAATTCTTTAATATTATTTTCTCTTTATACTAATTTTCCTCACTAGCCAGTGCCGTAGCCAGACCAAACGGCCAACCGAGGCAGGCGGGAGTTGCTAGGGGGGTTCGGGGACATGCCCCCCCCCCCCCCCGAGAAATTTTGAACTTTAGTCTCTCGGAAATGCGATTTGCAGCGTTTTCTGGGCCTTTCGGTAACTTTTTTTCGAGTTAATTTAAGTGGAATTTAAAAAGCAATAATCAGAAACAAGCTACATAATCTGGGTGACCGTTAACCTCGCCAATGGTTTTGATCAGTATTTGTTCAAAAAAAATTTGAGTTAACGTACGTAGCCCCTTGAGATCGATGATATGGTAATTTTTTCATAGTATATTGACTGAATTGCTGAATTCTTTGTAATATCATGATGCGTTAAAAATATCCGATGATCGCTTATGTAAAATAAAAATGATCGGCGAAATTCGTCAAAATTTTACCGAGGCGAGTGCCTCGGTTGGCCTCATACTAGCTACGGCGCTGCTAGCCTCATTTTAAAGCAAAAATTACTTTCAATTTCTACATGCTAACGAGGCTAGTGAGGAAAATTAACGTAAAGACAAAAGGACAATTTATTCGCCGCCATTTATGAATACGGTCCATGCTAGTACGATAAACTAATCCAGTGGAACACCGCACCGACGAACTGGTCCTTTTACGCAGCGGGTTTAAATAATGACAGACCACCGTTACGCGTGGGACGAGGAAGTGATCACCATCGTAAATAAACTAAAAAAAATGTGAAAAATAATGAAATCTCTCTATTTTTGGCAGAATCTTCCGTTTTTTTATTCATGGATCTCCAGATTTTCCGTTATCAGAGGGTCTCAATGGGGTTAACCGATAGGCGTAAAACGGCCAAATACTTAGTCGATAGCCGTAAAAATTGAAAAATTTTAACCGTTAGCCGTAAATAGAGTAAAAAAGAATTAACCGTAAAAGAAACTGTTCCCTAGATTTGCTACTTTTAAGGGAGGTACTAAACTCATTTATGGTTGCGTCTTTTATTTCCCTGCTAGTGTGACTCCGTACGCACGTTATATAGGCTAAGGGCCTTTCAGGTGTTGACCAAGACCTAGGCTCCATTTCCCCCGCTCTCTCGGGGTACTTATTTTTTCCATAGCGAAAGTGTGGCTTCTTGCTAGGGATTGATATTTGTGATTTGCAGGAGGTCGTGCCTTCGAAACACTAATGAGACAACACGCAGAGATGTCACTGTTTGTAAAACACGTTGCCGATAAACAGCATTTCCCTGTTTTTCTCTGACGCTACGGTAGACATTGCCAGGCCTAGTCCCTGTACGGCGTCTTCCCACGCAATCTCGGTCAAAGCATTTCGGTGGCGAACTCGCTCGGACCACGTGACCCGAAACGCATTAGCCGCGAGGGATAATGAGGCCTACGGACAAGGCAACGGCAGACAGTCGTTCTGTACAGTCCTTCGCTATCATTAAAAGCACTGGACATGGGAATTTTGTTATTGGCCGTTTTCACGCTAGAGCTAGAAATGGATTATCCGTCTGAGACTAGTCTGTGTACAGTCACACCCTTCCCACAGACACCCCTTCTCCAATTTTTTCTGAGGGGAGGGGGTGGCTGTACACAGGCTATCTGGAACGGATAATCCCGTCTTCAAACTGTCCGTCGAAATTGACGGATAAAGTCAAGCGGATTGTTCATTCAAAATATATTAAAACTATTCCATTTTCAAATTAAGAAGTATTACCTATCTGACGCGAATCATCAAACGGATAACCCGTCTCACACGAATAATCCGTCTCTAGTGTAAAAACGGCCATTTCTGTTATAATGAATGTCGCGCCCCGGCCTTGAGTTGGGCGTTTGCGTGCCCGCTTTTGCTTTGTCACAAAGATTATTTTTAAATTGACTATTGACATTTCTATGTGTAAAATAATATTAGAAGTGAAATACTTTATAAAAAGTATGATCTATCAAATGCTAAAATTTTTCAAATTTTTCCCCCAGATGATCCGAAGACCTTTATTTTGATTTAAAGATACAAAACATTCAGGTTAATTAATATTTAACTTTTGAAACAAAAGAAGTTAATTTTTAACTTTTTTGTTAACCGTAACTGAAAAAAATTAACCGATAGCCGTAAAAGAGCCCAAAATTTAGCCGATAACCGTAAAAGTCACCACCCCATTGAGACCCCTTTATCAGGGGTTGGCAGATCTGAATTTGTAACAGTATAAATATGGAGGCCTTTGGAGTCCAGTAAACGGCTGTTAATTCAACTTATCAGTCCCCCCCCCTCCTCCCTGGTACGTAGGGGGAAGAGTAAAAAAATATTTGTGAGAAAAGTATGGTCGAAACTGTTTGTTTGACCTTTCAGTTGCTAATTAATGCTTTAGGTCTACGCTCACGAGGGGACATCTCCCACGGACTAGTCCCTACAGGCGGGACTTGTCCGTTCGCGCAGGAAGACCTTCTTTTGACATTAATGCTTGAGGGAGATACCCATCACAATACAGTGTCAAGTCGAGAAATTGTCAAAGGGCCAATTGCGTAGCCTGGTTTAGTGTAGACAAGTTATGGCGCACAATGAGTTTGGTTGACGAGAAATTGATTCTCAGAACCATCTCAAATTCAGTGCCGTAGCCAGACCAAACGGCCAACCGAGGCAGGCGGGAGTTGCTAGGGGGGTTCGGGGGCATGCCCCCCCCCCCCCCCGAGAAATTTTGAACTTTAGTCTCTCGGAAATGCGATTTGCAGCGTTTTCTGGGCCTTTCGGTAACTTTTTTTCGAGTTAATTTAAGTGGAATTTAAAAAGCAATAATCAGAAACAAGCTACATAATCTGGGTGACCGTTAACCTCGCCAATGGTTTTGATCAGTATTTGTTCAAAAAAAATTTGAGTTAACGTACGTAGCCCTTGAGATCGATGATATGGTAATTTTTTCATAGTATATTGACTGAATTGCTGAATTCTTTGTAATATCATAATGCGTTAAAAATATCCGATGATCGCTTATGTAAAATAAAAATGATCGGCGAAATTCGTCAAAATTTTACCGAGGCGAGTGCCTCGGTTGGCCTCATACTAGCTACGGCGCTGAAATTGGTCAGAAACTAGAATAACAAAGTAACTGAGCCAGTTTTAAGGTGGCTTCCTATAGCATTTCTTAAAGCATTTCATCAAGTGGTTACAACAGTTACAAAAAGACGAAGTAGTTTTTATGTTTTGCAAGATTTTCCAATGCGATTTCCGGGAAAGATAGGCAAGATAGTGGCCCTTATTTATCGATTGCCACTTCGTTGATAGAAAGTGTTTCCATGGAAACAAAATTCCTGGAAAGTGAACGAGTACCTACCCATTATTTCTCGATTATCTTGCACCAGCCCCAGACTTTCCTTCGCGAATTTTTTTCTAAAACTTTGCTATCACGTTGGAAATATGTTCGGTGACATTCAGCTGATAGTTTCGCCGGTACAGTAATAGTGAATTTGTTATTTCAGTTTGCACTTGCATTGAATTTGCTTCGAGAGTTTTGGTAAAAAATGGACATTTGGGAGTCACGGTTTCTGTCTCAATTTATGCAAACGTTTGAGAAAATTCACCGAAGGAAACGCGAGAAGATCCATTAGTTTTGCTATTTTCAGAAGGCTGACGTCATAAAAATCAGAAAAACGTTTCGAGAGTTCGAGAGAACCAATCGCCAAGCGTTGTACCGCACGCATGTACTGTGCGTACGAAAACGTGTGCTCCGCTTCGACGAAGAGTTCGCTTTCTTTACTGGTAGCTGTTATTCTCGGCCAAAACTTTAATTTACTCTCGAATGCACAGTTTTGCAGATGAAAAACTAAAGCAGGGCGTGGAGGACGCGCGAATTTTACGATTTTTGTATACTGATCAACAGCAAGTGGGTAAACTCTCTCAGGAACGGCCGTACTTACAACACAGTTGAACTGGACTCTGATCACCGCATTGTTACCATCCTTCTAGTCACTAGCTCGAGAGCTAGCAAGGTAAACCCATGCAAGAGACCAAGATTCAACTAGAGGAAGCTGCAGGACCAAAGGACTAAAGAGGAATTTCAGTTGGAACTGTCCAATCGATTCCAAGCACTCCATCTGACTGATGTATCTGTAGACATCACAGAAAGATACAAGTCCCTTGAAACAACCGAAAGGGAAGTCACTGAAAAAGTAGTCGGTGAAAGAGAGCCATGTGGACTACCAAGTTGGGTATCCGACAAGACAATCCACCTGAAGAAGGAGAGAGATAAGGTCAAGAAGCAATTTGCTCAATCCAAGACACCACAATCAAGAGAAAGATGCAGGAAATTAAATGCCAGTCTCAATGATTCCTACAAACTGATGAATCTGCCACGCTCAGCAGGCAGATGAAAGATCTGAAATTAGCTGATGAGACTGGGAGACACACGGCCACTTGGAGCATCATCCATAAACTCTCAGGAAAGAACACCAGGCAAATGTGAAGGTCAAAAAGTGAGATGGTTTGGCTGCCTATAGTGAATAAGAGCTACTAGAAGAGTGGAGGAGTTACTTTGGCTCATTGCTCAACGATGACAATGGGATCACACCCTAAGAGCTACCCCCTCCCGCAACAGAAGACCTTCCGATAAACACTGATCCCCCAACTCGAGATAAGACTACTGAAGCAATTGCAGCCATGAAAACAAACAAAGCAACAGCTTTGGACTGTGACATTACTGCTGAAGCACTTCAAGGCGGCGGTGATCAAATGCGTGATGCCATCCATGCATTTTCCTTTAGAGTTTATACCTCATTATCTCCACCACGTCAGTGGATTACCAATGTTATCATTCCGTTACCCAAGAAAGGTGACCTCTCGCTGATGACAAACTACGAAGGCATTTCTCTCATGTCCATTGCTGCAATGGTGTATAATAAAATCTAGTTAAATTGAATCCGACCACATGTAGATCCTCTTCTCGAAGCTCTGCGCAACAAATCCACACACTGAGAAGAATCATGGAAGGTTTCAAAGAATACCAACCCCCACTTACTATTATCTTTGTGGATTTCAAGAAAGCCTTTGATTCGATCAACAAGAACAGCTATGTTCCCAGTGCTGCGTCACCGACAGCATCCCCAAATGTGTAGTCAATGCCATACAGGTTCTTTGCAGCAATTCCAGCAGTGCAGTAATAGTGTATGGAAGCATCTCCGAATTCTTTGAGGTAACAACAGGAGTTCTTCAGGGTAATGCTTCGGCCCCCTTCCTCTTTATTATTCTTGTTGACTACCTTATGGGTAAGGTATTTGGTCCTGACTCTGGAGTGGTAACCTGTCCTCGCCAGTAGAGAAGATATCCAACTAAAATGCTGAATGACCTGGACTTTGCTGATGACATCGCCCTCCTGGAATCCTCAATGTCACAGGCCCAGTCTCCGCTCACCAGGGCTGCTGATGCCGCAGCAGACCTTGGTCTTGATATCAGTGCACCCAAAACAGAGTTTATGACCATTACCAACTACATTGCGAAATATGAGCCTGTCAGAGAATTTGCAATGTATTTTCCTACTCATGGGAGGATGAAACCCGGAAGACAACGAACCCTGTTCACCAATTATTTTGCTTGTCTTCTAGGGGGTCCTAATAGCCTGCTAAATGACAGTCAGCTGTTGGAGATGGCTCAAGACCGCCATCGATGGAGGAAACTTGTGGTTGACTGCTCTAAAGCAGTTGTAGGTTGATGATGATTTTATTTTATGAGCATCTCAGTGATGTGTCATGAAATTATCTAAATTGCTTGACATAGCCCCTTTAAATAGTTACGGCATGGCACACCATCGTTATGCGTGGCACCGGAAAGTGATTACTATCGAAAACAAACCTGAATGACTGACAAAACCCAACTGTAAAAGAGTTTGTTTAATCTTAAACAGGGGATAAAAGAAATCTAACTATTTTTGGTAGAATCTCTCCATTTTTTTCCCCCATGGATTTCCAGATTGTCCTTTATCAAGGGGTGGGAATCTGCTTCCCGATTTTTTCCGAGCACACTTATCTCTAAATAGTCCCAATGGAATTTCCCGCACAAATACTTTTTGCCGGCTTTTCCAGTGAGATCTCGTGTTTGGCCAAAAACGACTATCCTTGCAATCAGTTTTGGGTCTCGCGATTATAGTAAAGGAGATGGTGAATTTTGAACACTTTGAACACTTTATTTATAGGGTGCATAATTACAGTAGAAAAACTGTACTCTCCCTTATGGCCCTGTTAGACTACTACCAATAACAGAATACTAAATTGATCAATTACTCAAATACTAAAATATTAAGGTACTAAACTATTACAATACTAAAATACTAGAATATAAAATGCTAAAATACTAATTAAGAAGTAGTTAAATACTATATAACTAGAGACTAAAAATATCACCAAATAAGCTAAAAAACTTTGTCAATCCTGAAGGTGTCAGGCGTAAATTTACACATTATTAAATCAAAGTAACTTCTCCTAAAATCTTTTGCAGTTAAAAAACAGATAAAGTCTCTATCACTGGTAACATCATTACAGAGTTTAACAGCATCATAAAAAAACATGCGCTTCATGCTATTGGCGTGATTTTCCGCGTACTTTAAATTCTATCCAACCAGAGGTCGGTATTCACGCAAGTTGCAGCAACCTTTATTTCAGCGCAAGACTGAGCCAGGGCGTTCGAACCTGTCTTGCAGATAATGAGGTTGCAAGGTTTTTTACGTGGATGGTAAAACGCGCAAAATCGTTATTCAACTCGTTTTGCAGCAATGTTGCAAAACAAGTTGCAAGTTTTTTGTTGCCCGTTTTACGCGTCCCTTTACTGCGCTTTTCATAAACACGTAGCCTGGGACCAGGCTCCGCAGTAGGGAAAAAAGGCAGAAAACGGTGTCAAATAGGAAAAATAACGGCAATGGAAGCGAGCTGAGCGGTATCCTGGGAAGGGGTAGCCTCCCCGCAGACGTCCGTTGGGGTTCGTTTGTTCGTTTGTTCGTTTGTTGTCAAATGAATGCGTGACAACAAACGAACCCCAACGGACGTCTGCGGGGAGGCTAGGGAAGGGGGAAAGGACCACCCTTTCCACATCCCATACTACCTCTCGACTCGCTTCGCTGGCCGATTTGTTTATTTTTTTTTCGCCAACGCCGATTTTTTCTCCTTTTTCCCACAATGCGGAGCCTGGTCCCAAGCTAATAAATACGCGAATTCTAAAGTTCAAAAGCCAACTGACGTTTGCGCTTTTCGTTGCCGTCAATCATCTTAGCGGACCTCTTAAGAAACAGAGGCTTACATCTGGTGGATTTCGATCCGTTTTGTGTGCTTCTGTGTTTCAAGGTTCGTTGCTTGTGATCGTAATTGTGATTGACGGCAGGGAAAAACGAAATTGTGAAGGCGGCTTTCTGAACTTCAGAATTCGCGTGTTTTTGAAAAGCGTAGTAAGAAACTTTCTTTAATAAGTTTGTGCTTGTGTTATTTTTGTGTGCTATAGAGTTCTCTTTTTAAAGTTTGCACGGGTACCTTTGCGGTAGCTGACTGTAAATCGTAGGTAACCTTTCAGAAAAAACAAACAGCTGAAACAGTGTTAAAATGCGGTTTTCCAGTACCTTACTTTTTATAAGCATGATGAACGATACTGACACATCAAGAAGTAACAATATTAGGGATTGTTTACATGGGGGTGGGGGACCCCAGATAGGTGAGGTAACACATGATGTGGCGGGTCAATTATTATTAAAAACTTCGAGGCGAGGGTGACGTCATAAGTTTACGAAATCCGACCGAAGATAAGAGGGCCTTTCGACGGATTCAAGCTCCCAAGGAAGTGATCACAACCCAGGATGCTTTGCGCCAAAAATTTTATCGAGCGCCTGCTCTTTTGGCGAAAACCGCAGACAGCATTGAGGAGGAAATTTTTCTGGCAATGGCAAATGCTTCATACAGTACTGATTTTGTTGTGTCTCAAATATAAATATGCCCGATAATCGAGCTAGATATATAGCCACAGCAATACAGGTTATCCTTCTTGGTGCTGTGACATATTACGGTGTAAAATGGTTGGTAGATGTGCTAGATCCGACAAAAAAGAGTCGCTTGGCTGCGCAAAAACAGGTGAGCGTACGTACGTCAAACCAAACCAAAAGCTTCAGACTAAAAACGAAGCTTAATTTTCAAACTGAAGTGATGTTACCAAGTAGAAAAACAAGGTGTATCAATAAGGAGATGTTGTAATTTTCTAGACAAATAATCTGTTTTGGCCTTTCTTTGTGATATTTTTTAGGCTGAACAACTGTTAAAGAAAATTGGTGTTCAAGGAGTCAAGGTAGGGTACAGCCCAGTATCAGGGCTGTTTTTTAAGGGCCGGGGATTTCTCCTGGCTGCTATAATCATCATCCCCGGCTGCTTCTATAGGAAAACAGAGGAAAACTAGATCCAAAAGCCGAAATCAATAGCTGTTTGATTCCTCACCTAAATCTTGTATTTAGCCGGCAACTTGAAACATTCAATGGAAAGGTGATTTGTAAACTAAAGCATGTCTAGTAAAATAAATAATATTATATAGATGTTGTTAATATTGGTTAGTTTTAAAAACTTCCAATATTGCATCAGCATGATTTGTTGTTAACTGCTAATTTAATCTGGTGTGGTTGAAAGGAGATCACTGTCTCACTACTGAACAACAACAAAACATTAAAGTTGGATTTGTAAACCATTTAAGCCAATCAGAATTTAAATTGCAAGTTGAGGGCATTTCATCAAATCTAGGTACAGCTGTACAATGGTAGGACATATGAGCCCCTAGGCCAAACATATGGGCAGGAATTATTGGAACAAGGATGACTTTAATAGTTCAGATGCCCGGGAGGGCTGCCTGAAGTCTATTTATGTTTTGGTTGTAAACATTGATGCTAAAATAAAAATAACATGAATTTGTAGTTTTTGCCACTTACCTTGTAGTTAAGTGAATATGAGCTGACAGTAGCAGCTGATATTGTGGATCCATTAACTCTGCCAATCAGTTGGAAGGACATAGGAGGACTCCGAGAAACAATTGATGAAGTCAAAGTAAGACTAAGCACTTATGCTCCATTTGAATGTTAGGGCTTTAACCAGGAAAAAGTGCATTTCTTATCTTGGATTTCTCTGATTTTCAACAAACATGATTGTGAAACATTGTTGTACCTGTGACCCTTGGCAACTTAGTCTTGAGTTTGGGTGACGAAGAACTCTTAGTGTGCTTTCCATTTGTCAAAACTGGCTAGCCAGACCATTCCTGCTGTAATGAGAATTTCACCTTTTATCAAAACTATCCAGCCACAGCGTGCAAAGAAAGTAGTGTCCGATAGCCCGGGGCTAGTGGACTTTTCTATCGGGCTAGTGAATTCTGCTTTTAACTTGCCCGACGGGCAAGTCATATTTTTTAAGGAATTCGAATAACAGAAGAACTGGCAATCAGTTCTGCTCGTCAAAAAGCTTTTTGGGCTAGTTGAGATGACGTCTAGGCTAGTGAATGCTATCTTCAGCTTGCCCGAATGGCAAGCAGTAAAAATGATTTTCTTTGCACCCTGAGCCAGATCAGTCAATTAATTTAATCAATACATGCATGGGGTTGATGGCTTTTGTTGTGAAAACTCCTTAAAGAGCCTCTTTCATTTTCAAAATGACTAGTCTAGCTGGCCAGTTCTGATTTTTGGAAAGTGCCCCTTACAGTTTTGGCACATGTCATAAAATTTAATGTTGGACATCCTACATTCATGGGTTTAAAGAATCAGTTATTATTTTTCCTATCTAAGAAAGCTTGGTTAGGTACTCTGTGTTCAATCTAGAAATTGGTCAAAGTGGGTCATATGTCCCACATGGCATTTTAAATTCAAGGGTCATTTAAAAAATGGAGTTGGTCAAACTATAATATTGAATCTTTGAACAACCCTGATGG
Organism: Porites lutea; assembly: GCF_958299795.1. Taxonomy (NCBI): domain Eukaryota; kingdom Metazoa; phylum Cnidaria; class Anthozoa; order Scleractinia; family Poritidae; genus Porites; species Porites lutea. Next base: position 52,410,607 of record NC_133202.1, read on the forward strand.
ACATCTTAGAGCTTTTCATATTCAACTGCCATTCTCTTTCTTGTAAAAAATGAACTTACACTTTAGCTTTTGTTGCCATTTCATAATGGAACAAAAACAAAAGAATAAAGTCAACAAATGAAGGGTGAATCGATCGGCAAAGCAATGTATGCAGAGAGTCCAAACGTACGCTCTGGTCTCTCTCAGAATTGGGTGGAATACCTGACATAAAGACTACTTGTAAGCACAAAGTCTGAAATTAAATGACCGTCATTCCGTATGCTCATTTCTGACTAGCAAGTACACCTTTTCTTAAAATTTACTTTTATTATTACCTGCTGCTTTGGAAGTACTTATATATATTTCAGGAAGCACTTTTTTGTGTCAGCATGACTCCATGATAATTTCATTTTGGTTCAGAACAGAATATTCTGTGTCAATGATGCAAAAAGGCAGCCTAGGTTGAACACTGGGTACTTTTTTCAAACAAGAGATTAGATGGTTTAACTAATTTTTTTTTTGGTTGATCAACAAATGAATGTTGTAATTCTACTTAACTTAATAGTGCATCATGCCACAATGAAGGCTGAAGTAGCTATTTAACTTGTTGAACATTATATAGGCTCTGTTGTATTCAACAAGTTACAATTTGCCAAACAATGAGAGCTGAAACAATAATATTGTTGATGATCAAATCTTGAACTGTGTGTGGCTGGCTTTCAAATGCTTCAGGCTTCTTTTGCTGTTTAATTTAGACTCATTTCATAAAATAAATGATGTATATGCATGTGATTAGTCATACTTACACTGTTCTGCTTTTTATCCTCATTTAGGAAACAGTGATTTTACCCATACAACAAAAAGAAATTTTTCAAAGTTCCTCTCTTCTTAGTGCACCTAAAGGTATTTTTTTAAAAAGTATTTTTTATTATAATGACATGGACAAATACAAAGGATAAACAAAAGCTTTTGAACCCTGTTTTCTTTTGTTTTTTTTTTTCTGTTTCTTGACCACTGAGGCAGTAAAAAAGACTTCATTCTAAGTATCAGTATAATTATTTTGCACAAATAAATGCTTAAACTGCGGAAACTGTTTTGGAGTTCTCTTCTGGAGATGGGATGGCCATAAATTTTTAAGTGTTCATTCAGGCAACACGAAAGTCTAGCATTTGTACTTCAGATGTAACATGTCAAGAGACACTTGATGAAACATACAATATCACAGCACTATAGCTTGTGATTTGATGAAAGCGCAAAAGACAATGTTACACTCACTTAAACGTCATGTTGTTTATTCTGCTAGACCCTTTCTTTCTTCTTTTAAATTTTTAAGGTGTGCTACTGTATGGTCCACCTGGCTGTGGAAAAACTATGATTGCCAAGGCCACAGCAAAAGAAGCCGGTAAGATGTTTGTTGGTTATTTTTTACTTTGATATAAATGTCCGATCTTAGATTTGCCTTCTGTACCTTCTCCCTTGATTTCAGGTTGTCGTTTTATTAATTTACAAGTGTCATCTTTAACTGACAAATGGTATGGTGAATCACAAAAGCTTGCTGCTGCCGTTTTTTCTCTGGTAAGCATTGATTTATTTTTCAAATATATGTTGTGGTTCAATTTTATCCTTGGTTTAAATTTTATTTCCTTTTGTTTTTGGGGAATAGTATTCTTTGATAATGAGTTTGTTTTTTAATTCAACAAAGAAAAAGAAAAACTACGGACAATTTTATTGCAAAACTAATTCTGTTCATCCATTTGTATCTCCAGAGTTACCTTATTAATTATTATTATTACTGAAAGTGAGAATGATCATCGCAGTAAAATTTCCAATTTAAGCAATTGGAAAGAAGAAGCCTGAAAAAAAAGAAAAAACAGGGCTTCAACAGGATTCGAACCCGTGACCTCCGCATAGCCGGTGCGTTGTTATTATTACTGTTATTATTATTCTAAATTTTGTGATAACTTATTCTTCTTATTTTTCCAGGCAGTTAAACTTCAACCTTGTATAATATTTATTGATGAAATAGGTAAGCATAAAGGTTTTCTTCATCAGTTAATGCAATGCTTCGGTACTACCATGCAAGCAGAGGTTTGTTGCTAGCATCTTTCTGGCATCACTTATGAAGTCACTTACATTGCTGTCAGTCAGGTAGTTGGTATGTTTTCTCTTGAGGCTTGAAACAAACCAATTATGCAGCAAACAGCGATGCGAATGACTCTATAAATGCTTAAGTTGTTCTTTCTTTTCCTATTCATTTTGTTGTTTTTGTTCATTTTGCATTTATGTGTAGTATTTACAGTGCAATATGTCTGAAGATATGATATTGATCTGTGTACATGTATGTTTCAGACTCTTTTCTTAGAATGCGAGACAAAACTGATCATGAAGCTACAGCAATGATGAAGGCACAGTTTATGAGTCTATGGGATGGTAAGCATTTTGTTTAATCTCGTACCCAGATCTCTTGTCAATGAAGGCTGGATCTGGTCATGAAAGGAAATTCACCTTTTTTTTTAATTACCTGTACTCAAACTGCCAAGAGAGTAGGGTGAAGAAGTGGGATGAGGGTTGTCATTTACACGTTCTACCAGTTTAAGTTTAATCATACTTTACCATCCGTACAAAAATTAAAATCTAAAAGGTGATAAATAGATGGCAGGATAGTAGCATGGAGAAACTAAATTAGTAATAATAAAAATAATGATAAAAAGGATAATGATAATAATGATGATAATAAAAAGTCTTTGCCTCCCAAAGTCCATGGTTTGGACTCTGATGTTGAGAGAGAAAATCACTTGCAATTACACTAGTATATCTCATATATAATAGAAATAATTTATTTATATAGTGCCATTTCCAATGATGTCCAATGGGGCTTTACATTAAATGTTTAAAATATGACAAATATTGTTCATAAGAGTATTACATTGTGAAATTACATCACATAGAAACGAATTAAATATAATAGAACTAACTGATAAAAAAAATGCTTTCCCTAAAACAATCAAAATTTAAAAGGACTAATTTAATAAAAACGCTTTCCCTTTCCTGATTTTTTTTTTAGGGCCACAATCCTTTCGTACATGTAAACTGATTTGTATATGCACACATTAAAATAGTTTCTGCAATTCATTCTTTGCAACTCTTCATTTTCAAAAAATCTTTTTGCTTGTAAAGCATTTTGCAAAGTAGGAGAAAACAAAATTTTGTAACACAGAAATTGATGTTTAATAATAAATAACAGTAATAATAACGTGGGCTGAGTTTTTGGTTTTTTAGGTCGTAAATAAATAATTTAAATCCATGGCGTTAAATGTTTGATTGTTTTACAGGTCTGATGACTGATTCATCATGTCAGGTTATTGTTATGGGTGCCACTAACAGACCTCAAGATGTTGATAGAGCAATCCTCCGAAGAATGCCAAGTACTTTTCATGTGGGATTACCGGTTAGTTTACCATGTTACAGTTAAACATTCCTTTTATAGTTTCTTTTTGGGCTTCCTCACCCAATTCATTTGCTTTGGTGTAATCTTGTATTCTAGTCCTTTGCATTTCTGGGTAAAATTAACTGAATTGAATTAACTACAGCTAACAATTTTTAGCAGATGTATATTTATAGAATAGTTTATTAAAACTAACTTGCAGTAAAAAAGAACTGAATTATCAAGTACATTTTACAATCATAAGGCAACTATTATCTAGAGTATAGTAATTTACAGTTATAACAATGAAAATAACAATTGAATCACTTAAAAAATTAAATGTAAAGAAGTCCTCCACTCTCTTTGTCCTACAGACCTGCATGTTCCTGAAAAGATAATACTTTTGTGTTTTCTGCCTTAAGGTGTAGTTAGGTGTGTCCAGAAGTGGGCTGGGAAGTAGGTGGTGCAGAGGGTGGCTGGGGGACTTTATTTTCGCCATTATTTGTAGCACAAGAGTACTCTTCTGTCATCTAACCTATCTAGTTTACCTAACTATAAGGCATGAGCATATGACTCTGCCTTGGGGTAGATTATGTTAAGCGCCCTTTTTTGCACTCGCTCTATGGCTTCGTACAGATAAGCAGGGACGTTCTGCCAGACTGGTACAGCATACTCTAAAACTGGCCAGACTGTGCTAAGGTATATCCGCAAGATGTTGGGTTGGCTCACCCTGGCTCTACGGAGAACTCTAAGGGAGTATAACTTCTTACAAGCTTTCTTAATAATGTAATCAACATGACAGTTCCACTTCAGGTCATTGTCCATAATAACTCCCAAGATCTTATAGGCACGGTTGACTAAATGTGTATGTACTGACAATTTTTTTTTTTCATCAGAATTTAGAACAACGCAAAGAAATCTTGAACATAATTCTCCAGGGGGAAAAGGTAATTAATAAAAAGTACAGTGGAAATGACAGTCCAACGTGTAGGCCACTTGAAGGTGTCTGAATAACTTGCTGACTTAAGTTTGGCATCTTTTCTCTCACCAAAGACTCCTAATATATCAAAGAGAATACTACTTGACTCCGCAGTATTAATGGTGGTGTTGGTGAATGTAATACAGTCGAACCTCTATGTGCGACCACCTCTTGTAAAGCAACCACCTTCCATAAGAAACCTCCAATCCAAAACACCAATTTTTTGTAAGAGACCTCCAGCACTTTTTTGGATGATGGTTTGTAGAATTTTCCATTTTTTACCCCTGTAAGAGACCACTCGCCCTATCGTTTTAACTCTAATGTTCACTGAATGTACTATGTACCATCGTGCAAAGAAAGTAGTGTCCGATAGGCCGGGGCTAGTGGATTTTGCTACTGGGCTAGTGAATTCTGTTCTTAACTTGCCCGAAGGGCAAGTGAATTATTTTGAGGAATTCAACTTACAGAAGAAGTGTGAAATCAATTCTGCTCATCAAAAAATTTGGGGGGGCTAGTTGAAATGATGTTTGGGCAAGTAAATGCTAGCTTCAGCTTGCCCGACTGGCAAGCTGTAAAAATGACTTCTTTTGCCCCCTGCATATGCTACTCATAGAACGCCAAAAAAAAATTAATTTTAGTGTCAACATGAAACTACCAGATTGTGATTCCGAAATTGCATGCAATGAACTCTTTCAAAATGAAGACGTATTCAAACATTTCCTAAGAAAAGACCCCTGACCCTGTAGATCAATTCTCGTAAGTGGCCACTCAATGTAAGCGACCACTACATCTTGGCATTTTAGGTGGTTGCTTACGGAAGGTTTCACTGTATTTCACTTGGACAGCTCTATAAAAGTAAAAATTGAATGCTTTATATCCCAGATTTAACTCAGTCAAACACTACATGTATTTTCTAAAGTTCACTTTTCCTTTGTTTTTTGCAACTTGTCATTGTTAGGTTGAAGAGGATGTTGATTTTGATGAATTAGCAGCAATAACTGAAGGATTCTCTGGTAGTGGTTTGAAGGAGATATGTGAGTTTTAGTTTAAGTACATCCACAAGCACTTCATCAGTGTTTCAATGAACTCCTAACTAACAGTATTAAAATTAGTGATAATTATCGCCGTTTAAAGAGTTTTTTGACAAGGCTAACAAGTTTCCGAGGTGAAAAATTTCCTTAGAAAGCAAGATGAGAAGCAATGGAACCCCCCTCCCCCCCCCCCCCCACCCCCCACAAAAACGTTAACTTTGTCTGACAGAAAGACTAGAATACATGCTTTTAAACAAAATTAATGCAACAATTCAGTAACTTTGTTCTTAACACACCTTGTTTGGTTTTTCAGGTCGGGTTGCAGCTATGTCATGTGTAAGAGACTTCATGAAAACCAGAAAAAATTCTCAATCATCGTAAGTTGTGTTTTGTGTTCTATTTTAAAACTGAAAATCATAAGGGACTTGTAATTACACTGTAAGGCTACTTCATGGCACTTCTATTGATGTTCATTGTAGAAAAGTTCTGATCTAGAAGGGAAGTTTCTTTCCAAAGTTACTAGTTCTATACCAGGGAAGTTTACAAAAAGGTTTCACTGAAAGGACATTTTTATCAAGGCTTTGTCACGAATCTTCTGGAGAATGAGGGTACTTCTCAGTATGGCTCTCCTTGAAGAGGGTTTTTATTACCGATGCATGCAACTTGTTTTAAAATGGTGTTAAATGACGCAATTAGAGTCTGAAACCATTTGCACATACCATAGTTACAGAGAACATTGTGATGTTTAGTATGTTAAGACAGAGACAAAGGAAACATGTCAGTGTTAGAGAATTTTCTAACCCATTTGTGACATATATAAGGCATAGGTTTTTCATTGCTACCTCACTTTAGTCCTTTTTTGATTGCATAATTTCGCTCTATTTCCTTCACTTCCCACCCTCTTATATCTCCCACTTCTCAATCTCTCATCTCCTGCCCCCCTTACCAACCCCTCCCACCCCCCTTTATCTTGGGCTGCCACCACCCTGACCTCCCTCACTAACAAGAGTACTCTCCCTCAGTGCAGTTTTTCTTTCTCTCTTTTTTTTAAGGAATGAAAAAATGATGTTTAGTTTCAGAAATTACTCAATGTACTTTTTCCTACTAAATTTCCCTCTTTTTTACAGGGGTGTTAAACTAGATGATGAAAGTGTCAAGTCACATCTGCGACCAATTCAAATGAATGACTTCATAGTAGCTGTTGAGAAATCAAAGTCAAATACAGATTTCCACAGATGACAAGATCCTTGATTGTCAGTCAGAAGTGCAAAGGAAAGACCTGTGTTACCATATGAAATAGAAAAGAAGAGTCAGAGGCTGAATAACTAACCACCTCACCTCTGTTCAGAACCGACTGTGCATCTTGTCTTGTCTACTGAAACACTGTCTGGTGACTGATTGAAAAGCCTATCTTTTTTAGTCAAAGGGAAGCTCAGGAGATAAAGACCTGGTCTCTCACTTGTTATTGTAGTGTTGGGAGTTGGCTGAGATTTTATAGTCACTCACCCCAAACAATTGGATTGGCCAACCTTTCAACCTGACCGATCATTGATTGTAGTCGGAAAAACCTTTCCACAGAAATTCCATTTGTTTTTCACCTTTCTGTCAATCAAAGTAGATGTGATACAAATTTTTGAAAGTCTTTTGACTGTGAACCACTAAGCTCAGAATTTTTTTCTATGCTTCCGGGTAATCAAATTTTCTTTCTTTTTTAATTACGACACCATTAAAAAGACAACATACAAGTATTTATTTGCCAACAAGAAATTTCATTCTTTTTCCATATATGGTAATTGATTAAATATTTCTATGATCAATTATCGCATTGCTTAAAGATTTGAATCGATGATCGACACACTACTAGGTTATTAGAGCAGACGGTTTTTTAAAAAATTGATTTTATTAGCTGGTTACTTAAAGTTTAGCTTAGACAGTGGCTTAAGACTATCAGTAAACCTCCAATATTATAAGTATATAAATATAGTTTCCATAAAAACGTTTAGATGCTCATCAAAACGTTTTATTTAACAAAATGACATGGAACGCAGTTTTGATGAGCACTAGCTAAACTCTTCATGTACGGAGTTCTCTTGTTAACCTCTCTCAAAAGGAAAGGGCGAAGACTAGGAATAACATAAAATAGGCCCGCAATGCGTGCGTGTAGCTACTGCGTTCTTGTTTACATTGGTATGTGAATACGGTGCAGTGCTGTTTAGTATGTACAGCTATTTTAGAAAAGGTTGTCGTAAGGCCTACGCGCCCATACCACTAGGTATTTTGGCCGTGGACGCTTGGGTACTCATAGAGCGACAACCTTTTCTCAATTAGCTGTATACAGCTATTTCATCTAAGGTTGTCGCGGCTCAAGTGTACACACCCAGACCGCAAAGGAGCATGTGAGGTAAAAATAAGTGGTTATTCGACAAATGACTGACATTCTGCAACATGGACTACATGGAAATTGGTCGGGGCTCGGCCCATATGGCGTTATATCCCCGCCAAAATTCAACCTTTTGTTTGCAACATTGTTGCTTTGAATTAATGCTCGTTTTTACAATCCAATATTCAACGTCTATAATTCAACATTGCGCATTCACGAATCAACATCCATATTTCAAATTCAGTGTGCTTCGTTTACATGCGACATTCGTCTGTGTGTGTGCGATATGCTTGCATCGCAATCCAACATTCTTGTTTTCCGTATTCACACACCAACATCCATATTTTAAATTCACCTTCCGTTCGTTTAAGTGCGACATTCATGCCTTTCATTGCTATGTTGATGTTCGGTGTGTGTGTTGCGGTGCAGAGTGCGATATGCTTGCAGCACAATGCAATATTCTTGTTGGACATTGAACTTCACGCTTGAGTGAGCTGACCTTCAGATGGTACGCCGCTGTACAAAACATGTGGGCTCAAAATAGTTGCACGTGCTTCCTCAGTCTATTCCAGGCGAGGCAGTGATGGCGGATAATGTGAACTCTGCGAACACGTCTGCAAAGGCCACACTTCGTCGCGTTGCAGAGCAGTTGTTAACGCTGGCAAATAGAAGTGGGTTGTATTTTTGTTTTTTTTAGCACGGTTCATTTTGTAGGGACTTTGAGCTTTTGTGTTAGGGTTCACTTTATATGCCAGGTCTAAGTTCGTCGTGAAGCCGGACATCGGCTTTTCACCTTTTATATTTTTAATAAGACTAAACATAACCTTGATTGTACACTCCACATTATATTTCTTTTTAATCACATGCAACAAGACTTTCACATACAATTTATTATATAATGAACTTACAAGAACCTGACTTTAGTTATATGAATTTGAAAATGATGAGTGAGTCATCTAAACGTCATTCTAAACTATTATCGCTATTTTTTATTCTTAATTGTTTATCTAAAACATCCGTTATTAGACTGTATTTGTAGAGCGAGTAAACTATATCCGTGGCCAGGAAGTATCCACTTCA
>NC_133202.1:52424479-52551979 GCF_958299795.1 Porites lutea
ATTTGTAAAGGAGAAAATCCTGTAATGTTGAGACATTTGACGCGATTTTGAGGAGTCGATGTCGATTGAGAAGTTCGCTTTTCGACTCTAGGCGGCCATCTTAATAGCTTGATTTTTAATCGAAGAGATGTCGTAGTTTTGTGTGTTATTTCGCCGGTCGATTACTTTAAATTTCATTCCTTAGTTCTTTTGACAAGTAGTAAAGACAGATTACAACGAAATCATACAAATTATAGGGATTTTATGGGAGACACGCTGAAATAATTATCTTACTTGATCAACTCGATTCGTCCAATGCAATATTTAGGTTAATCTTAGTCTTCGTTTGTTGCGGTTGTGTACATCGGATCATTCATGCTCATAGCAGAGTTGTACTACAGAGCAAATTGCGGACATTTAATGCTCCATATTATCTCTGATCCACACTGATCGTTGAACGCGGGAACCATGTATTGCTTTCCCGCCATTTTGAGTTAATCGATCATTGTTGTCCTCCGACGAGCCTCTAGCGTTTAGCTTATATCTTTACTCTTTCAAAGCTTTAGCTTTCCTTTTTATCGGCTCACAGCAGTAAAAAACGAACAGGTCTCGGTTTCTTGTTGATAGAAAATTTTTGTGTTTCCCATCAATAGTTAGATTTATATTGAATAGAATTAGCTGCATGCTCGATCGAATTTCAAGTCTTCCATTCATTCCAATCTAATACTGAACAGTTCGATGAACTTATGCCATGAAGTAATCGGTAAATCTATCATTAAGTTTTATAAATTATTTTCTAAATGTTGTGGCAACAGAAATGAATTTGTAAATTCCTTCTGGCAAGGAGCAACCAATTGGCTCATTACAAGCGAGGCAACAAAGTTGCACTTAACATCTGAAAAATAACTCCTGTTCCTCGGGAATATGCGAGTCTGATGCATGGGAGACCAGAGTGATTTGCATACGAAAAACCCAAATTTCAAAAATGCTTTATCAGGGGTTTCAATAAAAATGTCAGTAGGCAGCAGGAATAAAGTAATTTGACAGTATCCACCAGGGGACAGTAGGCTCTTTCTTGTAGTAGAGTTTAAGAGTGCACTAACTCAGAAAATTTTGACCTTCTTTTCAGATCAGACTGCTTTTATTCATCAATACATTCATCTCAACTTCATTTGTCAAAATGTTTGAAGCAAAACTTGCACAAGGCAGTGTACTCAAAAAGATCCTTGAAGCCATTAAAGACCTGGTTCCCCATGCAAACTGGGACTGTTCTGATAATGGCATATCTGTACAAGCCATGGACAGTAGTCACGTCAGCCTGGTGTCTCTGTCATTGAGTCACGATGGATTTGAGCCATTCAGGTGCGACAGAAACATCACCCTTGGCATGGATACTCCAACACTCTCAAAAGTTCTTAAGTGTGCAAGCAATGATGATAGCATTACTATTAAAGCTGAAGACTCAAGCGATACAGTTTCATTTGTCTTTGAAAGTCAAAGTAAGTAATTTATTTCAATTAATTACTATTTATGCTGACACTGTTAATTTTGTTGTCCAAAATTACTACCATATGGCATTAAATTTGCTCAGAGTTTTAATTTGGCAGATTGGCAATATTTTGTATGAAAACTGTATTTTCTTGTTGGAATTAAGCTTTGTAATTTTCAGCAAATTTCGTAGCACATTTTGCTTTATTTGGGCAATGTATATGAAAAGCAATGCCCAGTATTGAATAATTGTATGTCATGGACTTTCTATCACAGTCAAGAATTTTTATCATCTTTTGATGATGGTGAAGCTCCACATGTGCTTTAAGCATGTGTCAGCAGAGCCCCATAGCCAAGAAAACTTGTTTATCTACCCATCGGAGAAATTTTGGTAGTCATGTGATTGTCTGCATTACAGAGGAACCAATGTGAAATGCCACACTTTCTAACAGGAGCTCCACCTTTGCTAATATTTATATATTAGAAACTGTTTTTGCCAAGGTAACTGGTGCTTTCAATTTCCAGTAGCCTGGCATAATCCCCATCTTGACCTAAAATTATCTGTGTACATTTTTATTCTTACATTTATGTTTATTCATATCTTTATTTCAGACCAAGAAAGAGTATGTGATTACAGTATAAAACTTATGGACATTGATAGTGAACATTTAGGAATCCCGGTAGGTCATAAAGATTCCTTAAATGTTCCTTTTACCGACAAATTTTAGGTTAACTCTTCGTGTCCTCAGAGTGGTGGCCAAAATCTCTTTTCTCCTAACATCGTCAACAGAAAGGTTATGAGAATTAGTAAAATGATCACCAAAGGCAAAAATAATGGTTTGATCTTTTGTCAAATTCTCTTAGCTAATTGTTAAAGGAAATCTATGGAGATCAGCCTCAAGGCTGTCATGTGTGTAATCTAAGAAAAACTTAAGGGAGCCCATTGCTCTAAACCTGTGACCATATGATTTCTGTGAAAAACTATGATTTCCTAGTCACCTAAGAGCAAAAGTGAAGTGCCAGGGGCCAGCCCAAGTCTGGAGAATTTCTGTATGGAAACTGGAGCTTGAACTTATTCTGAGAGTTTAGCTTGAAAAGGTACAAGGAGAGTCAAAACTAACTTGTTTTCACTTTTTGAAGTCATTAGCTTTAATAATTTTTTTTTGTGGATGATAGGACCAAGAGTATGATGCTGTTGTTCACATGCCTTCCTCTGAGTTCCAGAGAATATGTCGTGACCTGACACAGATTGGTGACTCTGTAAAAATTAACTGCACAAAAGAGGGTGTAAAGTTTTCGGCTTCTGGTGATCTAGGAGTGGGAAACATTCTCCTTAAACAAAGTGCAAGCGTTGATAAGGAAGAAGATCAGGTAGGATACTAGTAATAATGTAAATTTCAAGTGCAGTTCATATTCTTGGGGTCCTGTGCCACTTAGTGTTGATCTTTTCATTGTCCTAGCTTGCAACTTTTCATAACTGCCATCTTGAATTTTTAAAAGACTGTTGTGTCATGCAACAGTTAAGTGGCCACAAAAAAGTTTCCATATACAGTTAAGTCAGAGTTTTTAACAATTAGCTTTTAGATAGTCTGATTTTGTGTTATTTTATTATGTATATAGTTCATTATTAGGTTTAGTTTTATATGGATGACCCCATAAGCTGCATAGCTTTTAATATCATCACGCTAAAATGGAGGCTGTCTATCTGTCCACATATGCACATATAGGGTTTATGTAAGTGGCTTTATCTATTGGGGTTTTACCATCTGGACATTCCCTCTATGGTAGAACATATATTAATTTCATTGTTTTTGAGTTCATCATGAAACATCAACCAAAACAAACTCTAATTTCAAATGCACTCAATAATCTGCAATCACTACTGTAGCTATATATGTCATTCTTGTTGTGGTCATGGCTAACAACATACCTGTAAGAAGGATATATATCAGCCCAAGAAAATGTGTTAAAAAAACATGTTTGTGTTAAAATCAACACATACAACTTCTTTTCCACCTTCCATTATTTACCTTTTTTGGTATGAAAGTGTGACCCCTATACCTAGATTCCCAGAAGGATGGGGCAGGAGGGTGGTGAAATTAACAAACCCAGCATTTATTGAGAAAAATATTGACATGTGTTTAAACCCACAATTGCAGGTTTCAATTGAACTAAATGAACCAGTGGAACTTACATTTGCCCTCAGATATCTAAACTTTTTCACAAAGGTATGTACAGCATCCAACCAATACTCAAAGTACTTTAATCACCTTCTTAATATTATAGTCGGCAAGACTGTGAACTTACGAAAATCCATAGGGGTGCCCAGCATAAAATATTATAATTGTGAAAAAACTAGGACTTCTTTGTCTGCTTAAGGTAAGTGAGCTGCAAGGGCCACCGGTTGCTACTAGAGAATAGCCCTTTGGTATGAACAAGTTTAGTCAACAATAATTATATTATGCTAATTCTATATAATATCTATGTTCTATTAAGTAATTGGGCTTTTTATTGTATATAGCTATGTCACGTAATTTTAGGCTTTATACTGTGAATAAGTTTTTGGATTTCCTTTTCTTTCTCCATTGTCAAGCTATTTTTATAGTAATTGGTTTTTGCCAAGAGAACAGGAAGCTTATTAGAATCTCTAAGGTTATAGGAGTTAAATAATAATTATATAGTTGTGTTATATTTAAATTTGATAGATTTTCTCTTACATTTCCCTAGGCATCTCCCCTATCAAACACTGTAACCATGTCACTGAAGGACGATGTTCCTCTTGTTCTTGATTACCGCATTGGAGAAATGGGCAACCTCAAGTAAGTTGACATTTTAATACTTATGATACTCAAGATACTCAAACATAATTTCACGGTAAATTACATTCCCAAGCTCGCTTTGGTATCAAGAACAGAAGATCCCAGATTGGGGATTTTCTAAGAGTTTTGTGAAACAAAAGCCAACTAACCCAGGAATATCTGAAACAATGAGGTGAAAACTGATGACATCAATTACTGGTGTGGGTATCAACAAGTTAATAATGCAGAGATAATAAAAGGGAAATCTAAGAAATCTGTAACAAGCTTACAGAGGTCTTCAAGCTACTAGATATGTTTTGTAAATCTTACATTAGTATAAGAAAGATCTGAGTGGCAAGGTAAAGATAAGTAAACAATATTGGTCGTGAAAATAACAAAAAGTCGCAGTTTGACTCGCAGTTTGTCCCTATAAATGGAATGAGTGTTTGCTTTGGTTTAACATTGCAGTGCATCATACAAACTTTTTCTCTTTTTTAGATACTATCTTGCTCCAAAGATTGATGAAGATGAGCCCATGACAAATGAAGATTAATTGATTATAGATTTAAGTGTTCACTTTCTTTATCGTGGACTTAACTTTTAACTGCCATCAAGATGTACATAAAAAAGGGAGACGTGTTGGATTGCACTTTGGTATTTTCTGTGTTAAACACCTTCGGAAGATTTCTTTCTTAAAATAACAATAGTATATTCAAACAGCCAAATTTAAGTGCATATTTAACTGAAATGGAATAAAAACCGTCTGCTAAAAGTGTTGTCATTTTTTAAAGTCCTGCTAGGGGATGTGCATGCCCTGCTTGGGTTTGGTGACACCTTGTGAATATTGTTTGGTTGATGGCAATTGGGAAAATCTCTTATAAACTTAAAAAACTTGTAAGCTGGGGCACCCAACATTTTTAAAGGAATGTTCTGGTACAAGGATAGCTATTTTCACCATCAATTTTCATTCATTTATAAAAGGTGTTTTTGGTTGGCTAAACATTTTTTCATCTTTTAAAACAGGATAAAAACACAAGTGTGTCAGTTGTGTCTATAACTGCTATGAGCTTTGCATTTCTTTATTCCGCCATTCCAATATAGGTATAAGATATTCATAATCGCCTGATTGCAGGTTATTCAAACTTGTGAATGACTAGCTGCAAAAGGACCCATTTACACTGACATGACATTTTGTATAAAAGTTGACAGGCCCTGAATTGTCACATTTTTCATCTATAGTGTGCACTTTTTACAGGACTTAGAACATGAAAATTGATAAACTACAGTGTGGCATTTCTTCGTCATTGAAATTCCTGTCTGTACCCCTCTGCCCTAGAAACCCTGCGTCAACCAGGGGAAAAAATACTGGTTTAATGTAATGTTCCTTGGGTTTTCCCTTAATACCCTGTGGGAAAACTGGGTCCTTTGCAGCTAAACAGTCACATGATACAAAAACACCTCACTGGAGGGCAAGCAATGCAATAGAGTCTTGAGAGGAAATTAACCGTTTTAATGGTGTGTTTGTGTTGCATTTCTTGCCTTACTGCATCTTGTGCACTCCAGCAATGTGTTTGTGTCCCATGTGACAGTGACAGTCCTATTCAGGACTACATTCATCCGGATGATGGGTAGAAAAATGAGCCCACAATACGGTCTCGTGTAAATGGCAAGATGCACTATTTCTGTCGCTAAGCGTGACATTTTGCATTGTCTTGCTGTGTGTACAAAACGAGCCCGCAAGAGGGTCATGTGATATGTCAGCAGATGCCTGATTTTGACATGTGTCAATTCACCATATGGATGTCCTCAAGTAGTAAATGCGACATTTGACATTGGCTTACATGTAGGACGTGGATGGACAAAAAAAAATGGTCACACGATAACCCATGGTTCTCTACTGTGTGATATTCATGCATGCAAAAGCTCCACCAACAACTAACTCACAACAATAAATATTTATTGGAACAATCAACATTCAGAGTATACATAGATTTTTATTCACAGTCACTTTGCTGAATATTAATTACACCACATTTAAAGGCCAATTTACAATAATACCCACTAAAACTAATAATAATTAATTATTATTACTAATTAGTGACATGAGAATAATAATATTTAAGAATAAATAAAAGAGATGTTTGCCTCCCCAGCAGATTCAGGTGGACCGTTCGAAACGTTTTGGCAGAGGTGGTATTTTATTTAAGCTGCATGACAAACAATGCCATTTTTCAATAGTTATGTTTCCCATGCATGAATATATATTGTTGTGCACTATGCCCCTAACCCCCCCCCCCCCCCCAAAAAAAAAAACATTTCTAATGGTCCATCCCTTAATGGATGACTCCCAAGTGGGTGCTGAAAACATTGGAATTCATGGTCCCACATGAATAAAAACTAACAAAAATACAACTGAAAAACAATATAGGCTTGACTACTGTAGATATATTTTTGGATGGAATATTAAAGGAGAGTTATTTTTACAATATCCCAGCACAATACCTGCACTGGGTGCTCCCTTTCCCAGGGGGAGTACTCCGGATTTCAAGTGACGGGGATGATCGAACGGGGAAAAAAATCAAAACCCAAAAAAATCCCTTGACTAAAAAATTAACCCCCCAAAAATCCCAAATGGAATTTCCAAGCCTCAAAATTTTCCAGAAAACTGTTATAACACGAAAAATACCCCCAAAAATCCCTACCTAATCAAGACGCCCAAAAAAATACTGGCCAAATTTTCCCACCTTAAAAAATCCTGGAATGGAAAATTTCAAACCCACAAAAATCCTTCAATCGTCTTTGTCAGGCGAAATTTGGATTACCTCCCCTGGGCTCCGTGTACATGGTAGGTGATAGTAATTGGAAAGTCTGTTTACTTAAGTACAAAATGTATATTATCAGTTGAGAAATTCACCAAGCAAATTATACATTTTGATGTGCTATAAAGACACTCAGAATCGTACATCCAAGTCTCTTAATCATTTCTGATATGACTACTGCTGCTGTTACCTTAACCACTCATTAAGCTCTTATACAGCATCTTCTAATCAGATACATGAGCTGAATTGGCCAAATTTGCCCCGGGAATTTGCCACTGTACTGATATTAATATCCAATCATTATAATCAGGTAGCACCAAGAACCTCAACCAGGCTCCACTTCTACACAAATGTTGCAAAGCACTCACCACTACTCAAGACTGGCTGGCCAGACCAGTCCAATCTTAATGAGAATTTCACTATTAATCAGGGCTATACAGCTAGATCAGTCTACTTTTAAAACAACAGTATGCATGGAAGTTGTGAATTTTAGTGAAAACTATTTTTTCAAAATAGCTGCTGCGGCCAGACATTTCTGACTTCTCGTGAATGCCCTAAGAAAACAGCAGTTAATTCTAGTTGGGCACTCAGATGACTTCCACTGTCTCGTTTCTCCACAGGTAAATAGAGTGCATGTCAGCTAATGAATTGATCATGTCTTCAGCTAAAAGCAAACTTGATGAACTTCAACTCACTTATCATTCATAGGTGAAATATGGCACCCTTCAGTGCAATATTGGTGATAAATAGCTCTTCAATACAATTTTCTCACAATGTTTTCCCTAGATATTTTATGATACCTAAGTGGTCATTTTGCAGCCCCAAGAAGCAAAAAGTATTGCAAAAGGCATAGAACTGAATCCTCCTTTGAAGTTAGATACATGAAGTGTACAAAGTACAAAGAGTGTGTCTAAACACAACACCATTCTATACTGGTACCCAGGCACCAGTGATTTAATACCAAGAGTGAACATATAAAGCCACTCCCATCCTCTTAAAAAGGTTTGATGAAATGGAGAGCAAGAAATGTGCTCCTTTGCTGACCGAGTGATACATGTATGTTCATGAAGTAATACAATATTATTATGTTTTATAAAACATAATTATTTTAATGTCTTTGCAGGACTCGAGAAAAGTCCTTTTTGGTCATTCGCAACAAGTAGGCATGGTTCATGAAGAGCTGGAATCCATTTGTTTAGCCTTCTGACAAATCTAAGTTAAAATTGGAGACCACATGATAATTTTATAAGACAAAGTAGTGGTTAAGTGAATCTTTAAGCTCACAGCATTCCTCTTCTTATCAGGTTGGACCGAAGCTCCGTGTAGACTTTCAACTGTTGTTCTGGCAGCAGTGATAAAACTTGTTGTAATACTTTGTGAGGTTGAGGTGCCCTGATGGGTAATAGTAGGAAAAAATGAATTTGCTGGATATTATTTAATCAATACTATAATAATTAAATCATTTTTTTAAAGGAGGTACATATCTAAATGTATTATCAATAACTTTCATACCTTATGAATGTGGAGTGATAGACATACACAAACGTTGCCATAAGGAACTGACAATCGAACCTGTCCACTAGTCCTCCATGACCAGGAATAGTGTCTCCAAAATCCTGACAAAAAGTAAGTAATGTATGAATGCATGAGGCTTCTAAACCATTCTAACAAGGAAATAATCAGACATTTTGTTGGTCAACTATTAAAATTTAACAAAATGTTACCAAAGAAAGATGCAGAGGAGGGGTTGGTGGTTATAATATGTACAGCTGTAGGTGTTGCAGGCCTTCAAGCCTTATTACACAAGATGCTTTGTTTCTCATCACCAGAGTATAAATGTGTACATGCTATGCATGGCTGTCCAAAAGTTTCTAAGAAGCAGGCTGATAATGAGTAGTTCGCAGCCCTGGAACTCGCACCAAAGGTACAAGTTCTTGAGGGCCAAGGCATCTAAGGGACATTTTGAAATTTTGAGTCTCGGAAATGGTTTTTCCAGGGGTTTTCAGGAGGTCTTTTCCACTGCGGACACCATGCTGTTTTGTCAGAATACACGCAAGACTGGGAACAATGCAGTCAAAATGCCCCAGGTGTTCCAGAACATTGCACGGTTCAAACGTTTTACATCAATCTAAACCTGTTTAAATATGTGTTCAATGTCATTCAAAACTGGGAAACGGATGCTTTACAATTTTATTCGATGGTGCTTATTTTTTGTTAGCAACTATGGTAGAAGGAGATGAAAGTAGCTGGCTAAGGATGGCTAACTAACCGGCGGTTTTGGCTGGCTACCGGCCCTTATTGACAGCCCCCGAGTTCAAGGGTTACACAGCACATAACAGAGCAGAGCAAATTTTTACCAAGGCAAATAAAAACTACCTGCACTTTGAAAAATTTTAAATTTTAAAGCTGCTTTGCATGCACAAGACATCCAATTATTATTATTATTCCAGAGTGGCTTGATTGTTTTACCTTCACTTTAAATGCTCTCTTGAATCCACTGGCAAAAAATCCTCCAAATGGAGCAATCAATGAGCAGAATAACGAGAGTGCAATAGAATGGAACTGCATGGGGTAGAGCCAGACATCATCTTGTGACAAACCACCCTACAATCAATTTCAATAACGCATGAGCATGCTCAGTTAAGAGACAAAAATTTACTTCTTTAAAAATGTGAAATTACCTAAAGTAGTTAGCAACTGAGGGATCAGCCCTAAAGAGATTCATCAACCTTACATGTACCTTATCTTACAAAAAGAGTGTTAAATTTATCTGAGATGACAAAAAAAGATAATGAAAAGAGACCTACATTGCTCTTTAGTCTCCCTTGTGTAAGCAGCGCGATTTATAATCTGCAAGTTGTTTTTCTTCGTATTTAGGACAAAAAAGGGGGGTCATGCTCCCAGGCATTCCTAGCGGAGACCGTGGAAACTGGCAATAAGAAACGTTGTGTGACCAAAGCCAAGCATGTTTTGCTAACAGAGCTTAGGAAAGATTAAATCTAGAGCTTTTCCGGAACGGGTCAGTCCACGAATTCTATCGCTTGAAAGCGTTGATTACTTTGGAACAAGTGAACACTTCAGTGCTCAAAAAGAAAAAAGAAGAATTATCTTTATTAGCAAAACTTAAGCAAATGAGTTTTGTGATGAGCATGCAGTTTATTTTTGGCGATGATTGAAATGACATGCCATGTCCTCATCACGTTCTTTATCTCTGGCAATGATGTAAAGGAATGTGGTTTGACTCTCAGCAGCCGTTTGTGGGGAGGAGCATTGAATGACGACATTAAAAATGGCTGTGTAGCAGACTAGCCCCCAGACACCCCTTGAAAAAGTAGACTATCAGCCCCTTGTTGATACTGTTGGTTACTCTATTTAAACCTGCTGGCTACTTTAATTTTATTGAAATGCCTGGTTATTCAAAATAATGTTGTCGTGGTAACAGTAAAGTAATAACTGCTAAAACTATAGGCAGCGCCGTTCCATTAAGCATGAGTTTTCTTCAGATTTAACAACTCATGCATGCTAAAAAGATTTGCACCACCTATAAGGTTCTAGCAGCAAGAATTCTCATTGTGAACTACTGAAAGTCCTAAAATAATGGCAACAAAGTTGAAAATTACCAGCATTACATGTTTAGCAGCCTGAATAACTTGAGTCAGAAACATTGTAACATTATTTTAAAAGTACTTACAAATCCAAATTACCAGTATTACATGTTTTGCAGCCTGAATAACTTAAGTCAGAAACATTGTAACATTATTTTAAAAGTACTTACAAATCCCAGAAGATACTTGACTGGTGCTGGGATATTGAAGGCTGTGAGTCTGTACAGTGACGAGGGTTCACAAGTGGTCTTGAAGTCTGTTATTGAACCACTGAACTGAAAACATGAAAGATTGTGAGCAGTTTTTGAGTGACATCAACAAAAATTTAAGCATTAAAGAAGTAGTTTTTGAAAAAAGATTACAATTAAGTGATGGAATTACTCAAGTTCACTTTTGACCTCAAAAAACCTCAACAAGCACATGAAAAACATCACCAAGGAACATGCTTTCTTATAACTTTTTAGACATGTGAGAAGTATGAAAAGGACTTCCCCTCTTTTAATTATAATAATCTTGCCGCAGTTTCATTTAATAACCTTCAAGCAAAATTCATTTATGTCAGCTAAATTTATGTCAGCCACGTGATGTGGTTAAGATGGACGGCCGTGTGTTTAAGTGCTCCGCGTAACATTTCGTAAATTTCTGATGTTTAAGTGTTCCTTCTGCTTTTTTCTATTTGTTTTGTTATCTTGTTTCATGTGTCACATTATGCCTGAGTCTATTGCCAACCTAAAGAGAGAAAATAACGATCTCAAATCTAAAGTTTCAACGTTAACGGAGGAGATTTCAAGACTAAAAGACTTATTTCAACAACAAAGCAGCAGTGCCGCCCCTTCTGCTAAAGAAAAATCTCACAGCCTTGAATTCCTAAGCAAGGAATTATTACTAAATTTTTTGCGGTCAGAAGATGATTATGTCGAAGTCTCCCATCTTATTAAGTTATTTAATACTTTAGGTTAGCCTCTCTTCGTAATCGTTATGTACATGCCTTGTTTTATGTTAGTTTAAATTCTATTTACTGTATTGTAGTGTCTTCACTGTTATTTAGTCCATCTATATATAAATCTTGTTTTGTAAATTGTGTTCAGCTCCCCCCGCCTCGATTAGTTCATAAGCTATTTGCGGGTGGGAAAGTAATGTAATTAGTTATTTTCCAATTTTCAATAAAATTTGTTGTTGTTGTTGTTGTTGTTGTTGTTGTTGTTAATTAATTAGTGATAAACTCAGCCTTTTTTTGTCATAGCATGTGCAATTTTAAGGTCTATATATCAGCCAGAGGGAAAGTACATGTGAAGGCGTTTACGCAGGATGTGTTGGTGTACGTAAGGACTATTTGAATGGAATTGGACAGTTGGGTACATGGGTTGGGATTTGCAGACATGGATGCAAATGAAGTGCAATGTTGTCCTTGATGAACAAAACAGGTCACCGAACTACTGTTATATCACATCTGTCTTTATATAAAAGTTTTCTAACTATAGGCACACCTCAAATAATTTTTGAGAAAAAACTCATAATGGTCAATAAAGTTTAAGCAGTTCTTAAAAATAGCAAATGTAAGTTCACAAAAAATGAAAACACTGAAAATGAAACTCTGAATGAATTTTGATAAAAAAAGACTACAGAATTTAATTTACTGCTTTCAGTCAATAAAAGTTATGAAACTAAGAAGCACTGAATCAGGAAGTTGAGCTTGCAAATACCGGCAATACAGGTTGATACTTTAACCTGGCCCTTAATTTAACGAACACAGACAACAGAAAAACTCCACTGATTTCAATGCCTTAGAGGGTATAATAGAGGGGCACTCATGCAGAAAGTGAACCTCCCTGTTGTGCTTTTTAGTGATCTCTTAATGTTATTTTTACCTTACCCACACATATTAAGCCTAGTTTTTTAACATTATATCAAGTCCACAGTCCACCAATGCTATACTGCATGATTGCACTGAAATCGGTTTGTGAATCTAAGAGAATGGTAATTGCGGTGTGAAAATTGCTTCAATATTTATTTCATATTTAAATAGTTTTTTGCAATGAATTGACTCTTCCTTCAATAAGTTTACAAGTGAGCTCACTGGTTTGATTATAAATACTGTACTATTATAAATATTATCATGGACTTGTTGGTTCAATTTGTTATGGTCAACCTATTGTTCGACAACTGCGAACGCGTTGGATCAGTGGAAAATTAAACCCAGGCTAAAAATCACACTCTGTGCAGCTATTCATGGCTTTGAACACACAACTTCAAAACGAAGCAACATAACCCAAGCATTCAGTCAAAATTACACATGCCCGCTTCCTCTTCCATCAATTTATACTTTGCCTTTCTAAGTAGAGCTTTTGTCTGTTTGTGTTCAACCTGACTTGCATGTGGTTCGAAGTTGCAAAAAACACAATCACAATTTTTCAGGATGGGCACAGGATACAGGAAAGTTAAAAAAACAAAGGCAATTTGTGACTCTCATGAAAAAGGTGGACCAAAATTTATGACACTGGCTGACTATGTTGTCCCGCATAATTAGTTTGAGTTAGTGGCAAGTATGGGTTGACAGAGCTCAATTTAGAAGTTGATAGTAAATGATGCATAGTCTTCTGTGTAAATTTTGAAAAAATACCAGCAATATCGATCAAATTTATTTACACATGTTAAGTGGACAAAAGATCATGACCTCACCTCAAGAGGGCAGATAAAGTACTGGTACTGGCACATGAAATGAGATACCTGAAAAACAACAACAGACAAGACAACAGACTGTGAGGAAATTTAGTACTAAAATTTCAAAGTACAGAAACTAATCTAGCCTGCATCACAGACAAACTTAAGTAAAAAAAACTTGTTAATAATTTGCAACTAGTATTTTTAAATTATCAATGTCTACATTTTTAAAGACCATAAATGATAAGGATAATTTTTTTCAATTGTTTCAATAAATATTCACAAAGTCTTCACTAATAAAGCGGAATTTATCAAGGATAAAGGAAGGTGTCTTGAAATCCCAACAGGATTTATTTATGAACAAACAAACTTGATGTACAAAGTCAGCCATTTGGCAAGAGCAGATGGTAAAGTGCTAAAAGACCAATAATTATTGCGCATGTCCCTAGTGTTACTTAACAACCATGAAATAATATCAACACAGAAGGTTATCATTTTTTCAATTAAAGTGCCAACACCACAACAACATCTTGCAAGCCTAAGAGAATATGTGGTTTCAATGTAACACTGGGGACTGTATTAAGTATCAAATCACACTTACCAACCAGCCATAGATGACTGTTGCAACTCCTCCACCAATGAAACCTTCCCATGTTTTCTTTGGTGACAGCTATCAAATAAACAAATCATTCTCAGATACAAAGGTATAGATTAAGTGTTGGAAGCTAGTTGAAGAGCCATACCAATGATCTTATCTCTCATTTAACAGATACAGTAAATACCTGTGTGTAAGAACCTACAATTTTTGAAGTCTGGCCAAAAAGGTTCTTGTATTTTGGGTAGTTATTGGCACGGTTAGGGTTAAGGTAAGAAAAATGTATAAACTTGTGTTTGGAATTAATCACAACTGTACATTGCAAACATCTTTTTTCATGAAAGAGTCTTTACTTTATTTAGGCCTGTTTTTGTTGTAAAATGGAGTACTTTTATTTGTATAATACATGCTCAATTGACACAATATTTTCTGGTAATAAAAATTTTAAAATCTCAAGGTCAAACTCCTTGAATTGGTCAAAATGTTTATCACAATAATTATTTAACTGTAATTCAGATATAAAAACCTGTGTGATCTTGTTTTACTAAACAGGTTCTCATATTTTTGGGTATTTAAATGGCAAATTTCTGTCTGAGGGTTCTTAAACCACTAGGTTCTCACACATGGGTTCTTACTGTAACATGTTTATTAAAAATTAATTAATAATATTATCATTAATAATTATTATTTTATGTAACTTTTCATCCTGGTAACCAGTCAATCATGTTTGCTTAAAAACTTAAAAACCAGTGAACATACCTTGATAAGAGGTGTCCGGCCAAAAAAGAACCCTGAGATAGCAATCAAAACATCAAACATGATTGTAAGTGCAAAAAATAATAGAAAGAAGCAACAATACTAAAACTTAAGAAAGTGAGTCACAATTCTTACATTGTTTGTAATATATATACCGGTAATTAATTTCTACAAGAAATCCAAATATTTTTCTTTGTATTCAAAGGTTTCCATCCCATATGCAGCATTGTACATACATTGTGTACATGTATATAGATGAAGTACATACACCTGTACTTAACCCTTCAAGTCCCAATGGGGACCAACAGCAATTTTCTCCTAACAATGTCCATACATTGTTAAGAGATAAGGTTGTGAGAATGTAAAAATGATCACGAAAGAGAAAATGCCTTGATGTTTTATTAAATTCTCTCAACTAATTCTTAAAGGAAATGTATGGAGATCAGTTTGGAGAATTTGTATGTGGATACTGGGGCTTAAAGGGTTAATCTCGTACCCAGATCTAAGTACAGTTATTTGGAAATTTATGGAAAACAAAACAATACTATATTTACATACCAAAAATGTAGGCAAAGATGTCATTACAAATTACCATACTGACAGGGAGAAAGAACCTGCAAAACAATTATTCCACAAAACAATGATGAAAAGGCTAGGAAAGAAATCTGACTCAGCAGTAAAAAGACAAAATTTGATAAACTAGTAGCACAAACTATTGGACTGGATGCTCACAAAAATGGTCCTAAAAAGCTACAACTACCAATTACTTTAACTGAGAAAAAATGAATTCAAATTAAAGTGTTGGAGACAAGCATAATGTATTTGTACCAGGCAGTTCACGTTTAAAAAATGTTCTTGGAAGGAAGAGCTCTCCTTCAAGCACTCTCTGGTCATACATGTTAGAGTATAAAATTAAAACAGACATTTGCAGGAAAATTCAGCAACAGGTACAATACCTGGATTAAAACAGTTTGCCTTTAACTTAATCTTTACTTCAACTTTTATCTGATAAATCAACAAACAATGATGATGATCTGGCACACTGAACACTGGGCGGACCCTTGCTCCACGTTTCCCGCATTCATGAACTGTAGTATTTTATTTCCTGAAACCATGACCAGCCTATATTAGCCTTAATTTGCTACCCCAAGGTATGATTTTAAAATTATTGTATTTCAATTTGAAAACAAACAAAAAATGTACGTATGTATGTAATGTATGAACTTCTGCACTTGCACTGTAGATCCACACAAAGGACTTCATTTTGACTTACCAAATAAGTCCCTCAAACAATGTTTGCATGATGAGGTGTGACTGAGTAACTACAATCAACAGTGTCACATGGGTCCAGCCAAACTGAAAAGCAACAAAAAGGTGCATGCAATATCTTTTACTAAAATTTTCATTCCAATTTACTCTAACAGTCAATTCTACATGACACTGTGTGCACTGCATATCTTGGCTCCTTTAACAAATTACGGCTTTTATGCTCCAAAACATTTCTGTGTTCAACAGAGGCTGTGCAACAAAGTAGTCTTTGAGCCATTGAAATGGAGGCATCACAAGCGTTGGAATGATTCTACCTACATAAGCTAGGACAGTTTCAGGTGTCGCAGCTGTAAATGAGCCAAGGAAATCACTTTGTGATGTTACCTCTGGGATAACTGTTCCAAGTATAATTATATTGATTTCTCTTCACTCTTCAGATTATCCAGAACAGTAAAGAACTGTCAGTTAGCTATTTCACAAAGTAGAAATTTGAAGTGTTTTTTCTTACCAGTGAGAACTGGACTTTGTAGTAGTCCTTTTTTAAGCTAAAAACAAATAAAATAAAACCTGCAAAGCAAAAATCCAGTTTTTTAAACAAAATCAATATATATCCCAGAATCAAAAAGTTAAATACAAGTGCGGTAAAACTATGCACATAAATCTTTTCACTACCATGGGCCAAGTGACAGTTTTAGTCCCTACTTTATTGGGCAAGATAAAATTAAATGACATTTGCATACATGAGAAAAATGGAAGAGTTAAAAAAGGATAGGATTAATGCCCAAAAGGAAAAGGCATGAACAGGACACTCAGGCCCATCGTGGATGCCTATCCAAGGGCTCTCTGTACAGAAAGTGTGTTCAAAACCCTAGCACCAGTTTGTCTGGCATGAATGGCGAGGCCAGTGTTTCTGAGCCTTTGAATGTTCTCCAGAAAATTGCAGCCAGGAAAAGACCTGTAAATTAAACCCTGCTAAGGCCTGGCTTTGTAGTGGAACTCTGGGAAACATGATCACATGATTTGGAAAGCAAACACAGGGTGATCGGATTGTAAATCCTGTCGTGTCATTTCTTTATTAAAAGTTGAGTTTAGCACAAATCCTCTCATAAAGTCATACGTCTACAAGCGGTGGAGAATCTAAAGTCATGACAACTATCAAAGAACTACAAGGAGTCGTATCTGGTCTTGTAACCATCGTAAAGCAGCTAACCACAAATGTTTCACATGTCTCGCAAGCCATAGGTCAATTGGGATAACCTTGCAGGGTTCTTCAGAAAATTTAAAGAAGGGGAAAAACTTCATGCACAGCTGAAAGAGGCAACTAGTTAATAATATCTAAAGGCAAGACTTTCTTGGGCACAACTGTGTCTTGAGGTTGGATATTATAGGAGGAGGAAGTCCCCTGAGTTCTTGCCCAGGGGCCTATTTCTCAAAAATCATGGCAACTTTTTGGGCCCAGACTCAAATAATTATTGAAATCAAAAATATCTAAAGAATAAGCGTGCAGATCCTACTTAAGAAACCAGTCCATTATGTTTTATTAATGGACATTATTTGTTTATCTGAAAAACTATTGAAGCCTCAATGATCTTGAATGCATAACAAAAAAACAGCTTTCCTGGCCCATTGGGGACTTTCATGAGACAGGCCCAAAGACACAATTGTTCCTGATCTACAGCACCACTTTCTCCTTAGCCCAACATTTAGGTGACTCGTGAAAAGTTCCAAAAATTCCAAGTATAACTTGAGCGTGTTAAGTCCACCAGCTCTGGTTGCCAACCTTGCTGATATTTTTAGTTACATGTTTTATGCAGTTTGTTGAGTGAGACCATTAATTACAAGCAGTTTTTTTCCAGCTCAAATTTAAATCATTATGCTATAGACAAAACATAGTTATTCAATGTGAATCGATTTTCTGGTAGCTTAATAGATTTTTGCTTGCCCTGGTAGTAAGGCAATCAGATTTTCCAAGCCGTTTATTTTAGGTTAATGATTTTTTACATTAATCAATTGACAATACAGTTGACTCCCAATAACTTGAAACTTCCAGGGAAATCGAAAGACGTTTGAGTTAGCTTGAGCACAAGTTATCAGGAGAGCAAAGAAACTGTGAAGAAACAAAATTAATTTACTTTGAGTTAGTGGGAGGTTCAAGTTATCAAAGGTTCAAGTTACCGAGGGTAAAGTTACAGTAAATGTATGAAGGAAATCCAGGGGAAATAGATTTTGCTTCGAGATTGCGCGAGGTTTGAGTTAGCGAGGGTTCGAGTTATCGGGAGTGGACTGTACATTTTACAACGCATTGAGTATGTAAACCTGTTTATTTTTTTTACAATTTTGCATGTTTGCAATAAGGTATTCTTACCAATAAGGTAGAGTGCATATGAAATCAGTCTGTGATATGGGATGTATGTTTTAACCACTTCCTACCAAAGAAAGAACAAAATGTTACAAAAACTCTTGGCACAAACATAACTAAAACTTAAAACACACTCATATTCTCTAGTCCTGATAGTCATGCACAAACTTTGCAGACTAAATCCAGTTTATATGTAGGAAAATTGTCCCAGAAAAGAAGGTCACCCTCTGAGCTCAGTCAACTCAAGTGAGTGTTTATAGGCGAAAAAGGTTGACCCCTTTGCTGAGCCATCAGCGTTTGCACATGCTCCAATAGTCTTGCCTTAACTAAGTTGACGTGGCAGATCACCCTTCTAGTGGAGCCAACTTTTTGCTTCTCATGCAAACAGTTTAGCAATTTTTGTAAGGTAATAGGAAATGTTGGTTTGCCCAGGGTACAGTATAGCTCAGGTAGGTATGTGCTCCTTCTGGGGACAAGTATTCTCCATTATAAATGTGGCCTAAAACTTTAAAATGTAGAGGGCTAAAAGAGGCTGGAATTTACCTCTGATTCATCATCCACTGGTGGGTTTGGGTTTCCATTGAAATAATCAGTTATGCTTTCACCGTAGAAGAAGAAGTTTGCACAACCAAGGAAATACCTAATAAGAGATGAAAGGCAACCATTTCAGCTCGACACTCATGCTGAGAAAAATGGGTTATTTATTAAATAGGGATTTCTCCACAGTACTTGATGACAATTCCTGATTTAACTATTGTATGTGTGCATCAAACTAAGCATCATGCCGAGTTTTGAGACCTGCAAATCACCTTTTTGAGCCTGGAAAGTTCTGAGATTTTTTCCTGTATTTCCTACACTTTCTAGTTACCAACGGCTTGCAGCCCATAGTATTAATTTTGGTGAAAATTCCTGATTTAGTTATTGTATATGTGCATCAAACTGAGCATCTATGCCAAGTTCTGAGACCTGCATATCATCTTTTTGAGCCCAGGAAGTTCTGAGATATTTTCCTGTATTCCCTACACTTTCTTTACCAACAGTTTGCAGCCAGTTTTCAGCAACCTGCTGTTCTTAACCGTTTAAGTTCCAACAATGACCAATATTAATTTTCTCTCAACAATATCCAGACATAATCAAGAAAAAAAAGGTCAAATGCTCTCTGATCTCTAAGCAAATTCTCTCAACTATTTCTTTAAGGAAATGTAGGGAGATCATTCTGGAGAATTTGTATAAGGATATTGGGCCTTAAAGAGCTCATAACCCAGTCCTTTATAGGCTTATACAGCTAACTCCTATTATTGCAGAAATCCTTAAGACTGCAAGTTAGTGTCCATGATAACAGAAGTCCATGACAGCAGAGTACAAGAAAAATTTCTTTTTAGAAAACATTAGAACAGTTGTGGATGATATGCTAAAGAAAAAGCAAAATATTGAACAGGAAAGACAAGATGATGAAACACCATAAAGTACAAATGAAATAGATTTTATTGGTGTCCTAACATCCATTTTGAAAGACAACACTTGATGTCTGTCAAAACAAGAATTATTACATTTTGATTTAGAACAATAACACTGTGATGTCAGGACCCAAAAAGTGTCTGCAGCAGCGCGGTATCTTTTTTAATGTTAGAGCTCTGAAATTTTTGTTGAGGATTCATCTTTTGTCCATATTATTAGGGTGTCCATATTAGTGAGGTGTCTGCAAGGTAAGAGTTGGCTGCACAAAGTGTACTCACAAAAGTGGAGCTTCCTTTCATTCCCTGTACGTGCTACATGTATAGGGCCCCATTATTTCTTTGACACAATGATTGTACATGTACATTACTTGTGGTTCAATTTTGACCTTGGTTTAAACTATACTTGTATTTTCCTTTAGTTTGGGGTAACAATAATGTATAATAGCGGATTTGAAACAAAAGAAAATAAATTAAAACCACGGATAAAATTGGACCACAACAAACTGTGTATGCCTCTCGCACTTAGTCTAAAGCTTTATTATCAATAATCTTCCACCGGCATTGAACAGGTACTATCACAGAAGCAATTCAGTATTAAACCGTTCTGGTAGCAGTTATTTCAACAGAATTTACTTACCAACTGAGCGATCTAAACCAAGGAAGATTGTGCTTTTCATACTTTTTATGTCCAATGGAAATTATTTCATGGTAACACTTGATTTGAATACACTGAATCTGAACAAAACAAAAGAAAGAAAAACTTTGAAATCTAATCAAACTGAAGAAAAATGCTCTTCTTCTTCCTTAAGCTCAGTATAAAATTATGAAAGTACGTGTTTTTCACCACATGCTTATAAAGGGGCGAGAATTTTTCATTGCTCTCACCTACTCCTGCAAGGAAAGCTTTTAAATGATTATACACTGTACACTATGTAATTATATTTTCTTTTCATTTCAACCCATTCCTTATATAACTAGCATTATATCTGTTACAGGTCAAATTTGATTTCAGGTTAATTTTCATTTAACCTAGGTTGATTCTCAATTTCTAATGTCTCCTAGTCCTAGAAGACAAAGGAAATTAAGAATCAACATGGTTGAAAAAATCTCACCTAAAATCAAATTTGACTGGCCTGTAACATATACTTAAAAACACAAGGATCAAAATCTTGAGTGATTAAATATACTACTACAGAGAACCCTGGTAGTTCTAAGCCCTTCTCAGTGATAAAGTCCAACTATAAACTCACCAACAAGATTAAGGCAAAAGGGCCAAAGTAAATAATAACAGCAAAACCAACAAACATCACCAGAGTAAACATTCCTCTAATCCACCAGTTTCTCCATCTAAACAATTACAAGAAGAACAAAGTTATTATGAAAGTTCAGCTCACTTTGCAAGTAAAGCAGGACTATGTTCTAAGGTAAAATAATTTTTAGAGTACCTGACTGATGATCAAAGTAGGAGGCAAAAAAGAAGGCTTGGCGCACGCTACTGGTGTACACGAGCGTAACACCGTGCCTTATGCACGATTCACGCACAAGAAAAGGCACGGTTTTTGTGCCAAAGCACGGGAAAAAAACATGCAAAGGCACAGATAAGGCACACTTTAGGCACAGTTAAGGCACGTTTTAAATATTGCTAAGGCACATTTTAGGCACAGTTTGGGCACAGTTTTGGCACGGTTTAGGCACGGTTTAGGCACAAATATTCAACGCTGGGCACTTTTTTGAAAATCTTTGTAACCCGACTTGCAAAAAAGAACAAACTTGGTACAAATTACAAAAATAATTCAGATCAAACACGATACAGTTAGAAGTATAGAGTACTAAAGTGATGACGTCATAAAAATGAAATTTCTGAAATTATGGGATTTGTCAGGATATTCTGAAAGAACAATGTCCAAAAGGCCCACTTGCCAAAAATGAGCATTTCGGGGCAAATTGTCTCTGAGATAGTAGCCCAGTTATACTCAGAAAACTCCATACAAACCCTTCTAATTTTTTTTTGGGTCGACCCAAAAAAAATTTAGAAGGGTTTGTATGGAGTTTTGTAAGCATAACTGGGCTACGATCTCAGAGACAATTTGCCCCGAAATACTCATTTTTGGCAAGTAGGCCTCTTGGACATTGTTCTTTCAGAATATCCTGACAAATCCCATAATTTCAGAAATTTCATTTTTATGACGTCACACTTTAGTACTCTATTGGAAGTGTAAGTTTTGAGCCGCGCCGAAAGTCTGAAAAATTAAAGTATTCTTCGACAGTCCATGTTTACACACGTGATGTATGCGGTCTGCACCTTTTCAATTGCCATCCAATTTTATAGACTCGCTTTCCTTCGTTTCTAAAAGAAATTGTGAAAGAAAGTCGAAGGCTCGAAGCCATAATAACAAAAACAAAGCTAAAGAAGTAAGGCACAAAAAGAGCCAATAAAAGTCGTAGAAAAATAATACTTTTTGCGATCGCGGTAAAATTGGCCTGAATTTGCATAACAACATGAAAAGTACAAAGTGGTAATTTGAAACCTTCACGCCAACGCGTGTTGTTTTTTAAATACAAAATGCGGCTGCTTTTTAAAAATATTTCTCTAACTAAAAAAGTAGGATTTACACTTAGTAGTAAAATAATTCAAGCTGCTTGTTTGTTTTTGTTTTCTGGCTCTGTTAGCAAATTAAGCTTTGATCGTCTAACAATCGATGAGATGTGCCATTTATTTTGCTTCAAAACTCATCGGCGTGCAATCAATTTTTTCGTTTTCATTTTATAAGTCATATCACAAGTAAATTCTTTTTTTGAATGCAAATCTGCCCTCCCGAAAAAAACAAATGTTTCGTTCCACCTAAACGCTCCATTAAGAAGGGGAGAAGAAACCTACTTGGAAATTTTTTAACATCGATGAAATTAGCATATCAACAATGTAATTGAGCTGAGCACTTACTTTAAATACGCTAACCTGTTTAAGATTCCATTTTCCTGTTTGTCGGGGCTTCCCCTGCTGTCTCTAACCGTATTCTGAGTCATGTTATTTCTTATTAGGGGATAAAAAGGTCGTCAGACCGTGTTTCTAGACTTTGTAAACCTCAAAACTGACATAATTGCCGTGCGCCCTTCGTTCGCTGTGGAGGTCGATAGGCTGGACACAATTTTCCGAGTGACTCAATATTTTGGCACAACTTGTGCACAGATTAGGCACAGTTTGGGCACAACTTAGGCACGGCTTAGGCACGTTTTTCAAAACTAAAACGCACACTTTATGCACATCTTAGGCACAAAATCTTTATGCCAAAGCACACTCTAGAATCCGATTTTCGGTCCAACGCACGGTTTACGAATTTTCACGTTAAAAAAATGCTGTCTAACCTTACATATTTGATCTTAGCGTAAAAATGGGTTTCCCGAAGTCTTAACAGTTAGTCTATAAGGAAGGTTTAACTTATGAGCATTCCAAAAATTATTATTTCTTCTCTTAACAACAAC
This sequence comes from Porites lutea, assembly GCF_958299795.1. Lineage (NCBI taxonomy): Eukaryota > Metazoa > Cnidaria > Anthozoa > Scleractinia > Poritidae > Porites > Porites lutea. Next base: position 52,447,746 of record NC_133202.1, read on the forward strand.
AGAAAGTCAATGAAAACCAATCTTTTAAATTGACGTTCGCGCTGCACAGAGATCATATGTAGACAGAACATCTTTGTGAAAACGCCCTAAACTTTGTTGTTTTGGCATTATGTTCAGTAATTTTTAATACAGTTAGTACTCATAAGTCACTGACCTCTTCGGAGAAATTTTTCCAAAGTACCATTAACAGAAACAGAGAAATCCCACAATATGCGTGGTTAGACTGTAAATGTTACGCGAGCTGTTAAAAAATGGTCCCATTTTGAGCAATACTTTTCATATTTCAATTTTATTTTGGTCTTACAGCCAGAAAAAAAATATTCAATGAAAAGCTGTTTATAAACTTTAACTTCTTGCCAAATATCGATGCGATCTTAGTTTTAATAAGTTCAAAAGAGCCAAACGATGTGAGATTCTTAGCCGTGTACACCAGTAGCGTGCGCCAGGCCAGAAAAGGTTGATTTGAAATTGAATTTTTGGTCATAATTCAGCCTGTGATTGCACCAAGACTCGAAAAAGTCCTGTCCAGTATTCTGGGACAAGTAGATTGTTTTGCAGGGCAAATAATATGGGCCTTAAGATGAGAGGATAATGGCAGCGAAAACATTGATTAAAAAATGAATTCTGTTTTTCAATTTTCATCACGATTATTCCAACTGGCTTATTTTGTCAAATGAAGCAGCGTGCAAAGAAAGTAGTGTCTGATAGCCTGGGGCTAGTGGATTTTGCTATCGCGCTAGTGAATTCTGTCTTTAACTTGCCCGATGGGCAAGTGATGTTTTTTGAGCAATTCGAATAAAGGAAGAACTGTGAAATCAATTCTGCTCATCAAAAAGCTTTTGGGGCTAGTTCAAATGATATCTGGGCTAGTAAATGCTAGCTTCAGCTTGCCCAAATGGCAAGCTGTAAAAATGATTTCCTTTGCACCCTGTGTAGGCAAACTCTTCAGGGTCTGAATTCCTAAGACCGCCATCCAAGTTCAGAACGAGAAAGAAAATTTTGTCAGGCTTGTTTACGTCCTCCATAAAATGTGACATATATATGGCATGCTTACGTCACATAGTCATACAGGGCTGTCACTAAGATTTATCATTGCCAGGTATATGCAATTAGTTAGTGGTGAATTGAACAACTAGGACGCTCTTTTGGGGTCTATTTTCCTTTGTTTCAGAATTCTGTGAATGCATAGAGGGTTCACGCTAAAATAAGCTCAACAGTCTATTTTATCTAGGAGATTTGGTGACCCGTAGGGGAGAACAGGAGATCTGCGATCCATTGCACCCGGGAAACTCATGCATAAACAGAGAGAGTTGTACTTTTTGTTTACATATCCCCAAAATTTTGCATAACTACAGTTTGCAATTTCTCCTGGATGTTACAGTTGTCCCAAGAGAAAGCAAGAACCATACTTCTGCAAAATTTTGGGGATAAAGAAAATGTTATGGGCAATAAGAAAATGGTGAATTGTTAGCATTTGGGATGGGGGAGGGGGCAGTGAGAGTCATATATGGAATGTGGTACCATTATAAAAGTAAGATGACCCTAGATTCTTGATCCTAACGAGAATCAAGAAGTGAGAATTGAGTCGAGAATCAAGACTCAATTCTTCATGACTGTTGCAACTTGATTCTCGATATTTGATTCCTGCGAGACTCATCAAACCGGAATGGTCTTGGTTTAGTTTTGAGTAATTTGCTGTTACTCTCGATGCTCGATTGCTGACAGAATCTACAACCTTTGTTCAAGTTTTGAGTAATCTTCTAACTTCTCTGATGTCAGACAGCTCTTTCTACTCTATAAAATAACAAACTCTCTGCAGTGTTTGATTCGAGAATGCTTGAACTATACAAATTCAAGATCTGCTAGCAGTTGACAGCTTTTCAGGAAATTTGCATTTGTTTGCATGGCTTGAGTGATATGTCGATACCTCAACTATCTTACGCATACAATCACTTGCCCATATAAACCATGCCGTGTTGTGCTACATGATTGTCAATGTAAAATTATTGAGAAATCAGTCATGGGTGAATCTTTTATTTTATGTCTCGCGAGGCTCGATCCTTGACTCGATTCACGATAACTTGTTCTTGATTCTTGATTCACGCAGGAATCGAGAATCAAGTTAGGAATTGAGACTCGTAACAGACTGTCAACTTACTTTTGAACGGTACTGTATTTTACAGTATTGGATAATAAAATTAATAAACTTATGTTGAAAACAGCTCATTACTTGGGATTTAAGCTTGACAGGAAAGGCATGCTTTCTTGTTCTGATGTGGCTGCAGCAAGACTACTAGTTTCTTCCCTGGTATCCGTTTCTTGATTTTCCTGCAAACACATCAAGAGGCAACAGGAGGTTTCATTTGAATGGTTAGGCCCAATTCAGATGCCAAACTTTTCATGAGCCGAACCTAATTCGAAGTAAGGCCAAGCCAAAATGATTAAGACTAGCTCAATTGATTCACACGCCAATCTTAATTCCAGGCAAACTAAATTCAAAAGGAGAAAATTCTCTCGGAGTTAAAGTACTTGCAAAATACTTTATAATAATTTATGCTTTAGGTTTGGCACAGGAAAAGTTTGGTGTCTGAATCAAAGCAGTTCTAAAGTTGCTCCAAAGGAGAAGTTCCCGGCCGGGCTAGGCAGGAAAAACGGCTGAGCCATTCCAAATTGAAATAGGCATTCCTAATTGATTCAGATGCTGAACTTTTCATATACTCAATTCAGTGTATTAGGCTCAGTCCTAAATGTACAGGATTTTGTTCACAAGCAGTCACATGTACACTGTGCATGACAGATTTAACCCTGTACATGTAAGCCCCGGTATCCACTTACATATTCTCCCAAGTGATCGTCACTCTTTCCTAAAGAATTAGTTGGAAGAATTTTTTTATACATCAAGGCATTTACTTTTTGGTGGTCACTTTGTCAATAAATATTCTCCTGACCTTTTTCCCTCTTGATGTTTTGATTTTGTGAAGAGAAAATTGAAGTTGGTCACCCTGGCCTTGGGGCTTTAAGGATTAACACAATCAACTTTGATATGTTCTCTATTTACATGTACCTACCACAACTAATGCAGCACTCAATGTCAATTGAAACATGCAGGTGCACAATTCTCCAGAAGTTCCAGCTTTTATATACACATAATTTTTGCGACAAAAAAGCAGATGTAATTAAGCATTTAAATATTAACCCTGCTGTACGAACAACATTATTGTACTGCTATGAAACTTTAAGACAGCTTTTAAAGAGAATATTTGGATATTTTTAGTAATCACATGACATTCGAGGTTATCCTGTGCTTCCTTCTAAGACCGGTAGAACAAGTCCAAATGTTACCAACATTATACAGAGGTGGCCATGCAATATCATTAATTAGGAAACATTCTCCATCATTGCAACAAACATAAGACGGCTGCATGTAGCGTAATAACAGTTTCACTTGTTTCTTCTAAAATATCAACTTGGAGTTAAGGAAAACAGCTTTCTGAGAATCAGTATTACATGTGGCACTTATTATTCAGCTTCACGAAATGAAAGTTTTAAGCTTTAATTTTGCATCACCAATGACATTATGTGTGGTTTACAACAGACAACAACACGACTGGAGGGACGCAAAAATAGCCCATTTTTAAATAAAAAATTTGAACAAACGTCAAGTGCATAAGAACAAAAACAACTGGAAAGATCGATCACTTGATCACGACAGTTCTTCGAATTCGCCTGTCATTTACAAAGTCGCGCAAAATTTGAACAATCTGTTGATATATACATCTATAAATTAAAATTGGTATTTCCGAGAATTAGTGAACTCGTCTCAAAGACGGAATTTTATACAATGCATCAAGGATGATAGCACAATGAATAAGCAAAAACTAAAAAGAACGACTCGATTTATTAGCTTCACCAACCTTCATTCCTTCCAAAAGATTTTCGCTGGACCCATTCGCTGCTAGGCCTTCTTTACCACGTCTTCTTGTGGCACTTGATTCTGTGGACATCTCCCAGGGAGAGTACCTCCTTCAGCACCGTGTGTCTATTTTCGGAGGCCTAGTTTCACCATAAGTGCATAAAAAATTGTCCACTGCAAAATGAACTTTACACTCGGTCTAGATTAACCTACCCGCCTAGCATCATGGGAGAAAGGGGTGTTTTCTAGGGGAAGTACCCGTGTCGTTTAAATGACATGGTATCTTATAATAGAGTGTTAACTGACCAAAGTGATATGCTACTCAACCAACCTCGTCCCCAGGGTCTTCTCGCTTTCCAATATGGCGGAGGCAGGAGAGAAGACCCTGGCACACAGCAGAAATCACGTGACTGATTTGTCCACAGAGAGTGGGAATTTATTCAAAATGGCGGCCAAGATAAAGACACTAGCAGCTAAATACAGGAATTGCACCGACCTGTGATTGGAAGATAAAAATAGGCCACTGGAAATAACACATCACTTGTATTCGAAGTTAAATTATACTGAAGCAGGGGTTATAGGATCCTGACTAAAGGTCATCTAAACCTCGGGCTGATTGTTCTTTGCCTTTTTTTCTTTTACTGCTTGGCTTTACAAGTGTAACATGCTCTCCTTGGTTTCATGGTGAGTATATCGAATCTGAAATACCTCAGCAATGTAAAAATAATGGTCACCTAAACAGCCTGGTTAAATCCCATCATGTCCTTTGGAAGAAACAAAAGTCCCCTTTTCAGGAAACCGAATAATCATTGCGTTTCAGCACGTAGCTGCGAGTACCATTTGACCTGCCATAGGGGGTGGGTGGGGTTGAGTTTTCGCAGAAAAAAATCTGTGAAGAAACTAAAGACGAGTCAATGCTTGTTTTAAGCTAAGAGTTACATGTCATGTTTACTCGCAAAATTTAGGGAAAAGGCGGTCCACCTGTAAGAGTTTGCTGAAATTAGCTCTTGTATTTACAGTTTGTGTACCTGTGGATAACATTTCTACATTGATTTATATTTTTTATTCATTTTTTTTTTTTGGGGGGGGGGGGATGGAGGGAGTTGAGGGAAGTCAATGACTAAACACTCATCTGAATGAATCTGAACTCTATTCCATACATTCTGTATTCTGTATTCCGGTGTATTCTCATTCCCAAAGCCCGTCTTTCTTGGTCACGTGCCCTTTTGTTACAACTTAGAGTGACTCTGGGGACGAGAACGCGTCTGGTGCAATTCCTGCATTTAGTATGAACAGCGGTATCTGCAGGAATCGCACCGAGGTTCAGTCAGGTGTACGTAGACATTGAAGCTCTGTTTATGGCTTTTCTTCAATATGTAAGTGGTAAAATCTAAGATCAATGTGGATGCAGACAAAAGGTTTCATCTCAGAATCACTCAGTGAAGTTATCCGATTTGCGACAGTTGAACTTCAACTTCAATAAGACATTGACTCTTAGCGAGTCAGCCGACTTCAAAAGAATACTGCACTGTTTGTCTTTGAGAAATATTTAATATTATATTGTTATATTGTATTTTCCTGTGGACTGTCTTTTTCGTGTAAAAACCGTTACTCTTGAAACGGCTAACGTAACGAATTGTCACGTCATCAGCACTGACATACTATTTTTATCTTCCAATCACAGGTCGGTGCAATTCCTGTATTTAGCTGCTAGTATAAAGACTGAGAGGATCTGGGTACAAGGTCTTGAGACTGAAGAAAAACAAACAAAATGGCGGCAAAGGGAAACACAAGAGAAGCTAAAAATATGAAAGAATGCACTTAAAAGCCACAGGAATGAGGTAGAATGATATAGCGATCTTATTTTCTGTTCAATGACCTTCATTTATTTTAAGCCTGAACGTTCTAGCGTACACGGCACTTAACAACTGTCTACAACTTTAATAATTTCTCGATAGCGGTCTTTTTTCACTGTTTTCTTTTTTTGCCTGCCCTGAGTGCCAGAGGTTCAGTTATCTTCTTTCGTGAAAGGGGGAGCTTTTTCTAACCGTGAGGGCAATTTATTTCATCTTAGGAATTTCGAGAACACACCTCTGAAGCCAGGAAATTTTTTGTCATGACGCCCTAAAACCTCTTCCGCTCCGAAATTCAACAAGGCATTAAATTGAGTCGCAGACACTTTACCGAATACTACGATAAGTTATGTCAGTTTTGTTACAGATCTTCGTGAGGTTTTTGACTATTGTTTTTCTATCTGCACACATTTTAACTGAACTCTGATATGCAAAAAACAATTTTTTTTTCTGAAAACAAGAACCAGAGAACACTATTTTGTTAATATAATTTGAGGAAACTTTGGTTGAAAATTAAACAGTTCCTTGTTCAGTTTAGATATTTTGTCACTTGATCTGGTACAGGTAATAAAATTATTGTCATCCTTCATCTACTTCACAGTTTTTAGACTTTCTTATTGGCTTTTGATATCTAACCCCTGTTCACAATGCTTCCGGGCAATATTTATTTAATCTAGCAAAGACGCTGTTATTAGTTCCCCACAAAAACAAAATGCCAAGTGAAAAAGCCCAAGTACAAGAAGGTTGGAGGTCAAGCAGCTGAGGATCAAAAACAAATCCGAACTTCCAGCTGGTGAATAAACCATCCTGGATCGGTCCTTACAAAGTTTTACAGTTGTCATTGATTGATAGTCTTTTATTTATAAGTGAAGAATAAGAAAAGGGGGGGAGGTGGAATGGGGGGTTAAAAGAGAGGGGGGCTTATTGTTAAAACTTTCATCCACTGAAAAGGAGGGCTTATTTGAGAGAGGGAGCCTTAATAGAGGATTTAAGATGCTGTTATTATTGGGGTTTTTTTGCCTCTCAGATGTAAAAAAAAACAACAACCCCGCTTCAATAGCTAGCAAAAGGTGAAGAGTGTTTCCATTGTTTGTAATATAGCAATCCAAAATGTATTTTCCACTTTGAAGTAGATTTGATTTTAAGAGCAAAAACTTTCTTAATCCCTCATGACTTTGGTTTATTTTACATATTACTTGGGGCTGCACTTTGCCATTGCAATGTGCAAATTGACTAAAGGCTAGACTCCAGTTGTTCAAAAATTTGATTGTCCTATCTGAGTTATGTGCACTGTAAGAGTTCCTATCTCATTTGGAGATAATAGATCCTTTAAGTCAAACATGCTTTGCTCGTCAGATGGGCCATTTCGTACTCTAATTGAGACATGACTTGGTAGTGGTGTGCTGATTATCGCTCATAATCTATCATTGATCAGAAACCTAAAGCACAGTGAGTATTGCTTATACAAATGTTCAATTGATTGTTGTGGAAAATTCAGAAAAACATTGTTGAAAAAAAATAAGGACATTAATACACCTGTGTTGTCTTTTTGATGGGCTCTTAATGTAGTTTATATGATGTTTAGTTGGTTTTTAAAACTATGTGACAGATAAGCCTCTGCTTGCAGGGTAGGTTTTTTGTTTTGTTCACATACAAAATTATTTTCAGTGTTGAAAGTGGCACACAGGGGTCACAAAACTATAATCTACTATGGATCGTTTTCACTGTCACGCAACGAAAAAGTAAATTGGAAACTGTCCAGTGGAAGAAGCCAGGAAAATGAAATGTTGTAAAAGACTAATTTTTAAACAACTTGTCCAAGTCTCAGGTCTTCGTAGCCCACAATTTCTGAGTTATTTGCCGAAACGTTTGACTCACCTTTGTAGAGCTTTGTATGGAGACGCCATATTGGTGCACCGTTTTGGTGCACCAATATGGCCGCCGGAAATCAACAAAAACATCTCGAGTTCACTTTTTCTATAAAACCTCTTTTTTTTCACTCGAGAACTAGCATACGTGCGCATAAACATATCTTCTAATACTTGAAATAGTTATACATGCTGAAAATCAAGAGGAGAGACTTTTTTTCAACGAGACAGCATTCCTATTTTGGTGTCACGCACTGTGAAAACTCGGAAGTTCAAACTGTTGTATTTTCGAAATGAAACATGCTACGGGAATGGAAACTTGTACAAAGATTTGCTTTTTGTTTATCTTCAACCTAGTGTAAATAAGAATTCGTAAAACCTCGCTATTTTAATTTTACCATTTGATGATGTCACTGTGAAAACCATCTATAATCGATTATCAGTTTAATAGTTGGGTTAATCTGATTATTTCTGATGATATGATTATGATACAGACACTATGACTAAGACTAACCAACACCTTAAAGTAGACTTTGGAAGTATTTAAGCCAGCACATCTAACAGCTGCCACCTCACAGCCTAACACCTAAACAAGCTAAAAGCCTTGCCTTGTCCCTGTGTGGCATTTTCCCAGGCCTTCTTGGTCAATTCATTTCAGTGATGTATCTTAGGCAAACTGAAGGGAAACTGTTTCACTGTTTCACTTGGGACCACGTGACCTGAAACTCATTGGCCGTGACTTGGCAACTAAAAGCTCACTATGCTACTGGGGACTCTGGCGCACAACACTTCAAAAGCCTTACATCCCTACATGAAAAATCCTATGATCAAGACGCTGCAGGCCCCTTCCGCTCTTGTTTATTCAGTGGATAGTGATATATGCACCCTTTGAAGCAGTTTATTTTTTTAAATCCAAGTTTTAGAACTGAATTATAGCTGCTTCATAATCATACCCAGCTGGTTTTGGAATACTATAATGCCAGCCACTATTTCACCTGGTCCACAAACCCCCTTTTCAAGCATATAGTGACAAGAACAACATGTACACTTAGCCTACAGTAATTAGAAGCTCAATGAACAGGTTTTGGTTTGACAGAAAACGTATTTATCTTAGGATCACTGTCACCCTATGTAAGGGAATCCGGAATCTGGGAAATGTTTCTCTTGGAATCTGGAATAAAGGTCAAGTACTCTAGATCCCACTTATAATTGGAATCCGGAATCCAAGTTCCACTGACAAAGAATCCAGAATGCAGTATCCATGGTGTAGAATTGAGAATTTAAGACTGTCAGATTTCCTTACATGGGCTGATCACTGTTTTCAACTTGATAAAATAAAAAGACATCATGTGCTTTCATTATTTTATTTTTGCAACTAGAAAGAAATCCCACAAGCTTCAAACATTAATATGAAAATTTTTCATTTCTGAGAAAAGGAAACAGTTTATTTTCCCAATGCCTCTGTATTTAGCTGTATTTTACTGCCAATGAAATGAGCAAATAATAATAAATTATAATCGTTGTGACACTGAAAACTGAATAAATGAAAAGTCAGGATTAAAAATATCAAAGGATATCGACACTATGTTTGGCTTCAATTTTTAGTTTTGTTTCGACATCTGCATCTCTCACTCTTCATCTCCCTTCAAAATCACCGTGGAAAACATTAAAAGAAGGCCAGGTTAGGCCCATGCATGTTACGATCAAATGAAAAAAAAATGTTTCACTCTGAGACAAAGCACAGATTATGCAAGATTTCCGTATAACCCCATACATTAATAATATTATGCATACAGCTATTGTTCAAAGAAAACAAAAGGCAGAACAATACTAAACCTTTGCAAACGGACAGCTAAATTTATTGATAAGCTGAAGCCTGGCAAGTATTCTTTCACATATCGGGAATCAAAGAAACAAATCTTAAGTAATTTAGAATCGAACACACAAACCAAATAGCACGAGCAATACCTCTACGCCTTATAATATTCCCAGCGATTACCATTTCACTATCACTATCTTCGAATCTTTGCCTTCCAACGGTACAGTCACAGTTTTCCGAACAATCAGACCTGAATTCTGTCCACAATTTAGGTCTCAAACACTGAAGCACTTCTCAGCCTCTACGAAGCCCTCAAAGGATAACCATCTTTGTTTTGGAATGAATAAACCAATGAGAGCGCACGTATGAACGCCCAACAGAATGCACCAATCAGCGATCGTTTTAGTTCGCTGTGTGCCAGGGTCTTCTCTCCTGCCTCCGCCATATTGGAAAGCGAGAAGACCCTGGGGACGAGGTTGGCTACTCAACATGCACGGTTAACATGCACGGCTGTCGCATGGCTGACTTGAGCAATTTCAAGTTATTTCAAGAGGTATATACTGAATAAGTTTGTGTGTATGCTTCCTCAATAATAAGTTAAGTGAGCACTCATGTCTGGAAATGAGAGTAACAAAAATAAGGAGGTCCCTCTTTCTGCGAGAAAGACTCCACTTCTGGGGGCAAGAGGCCGAGGTAGGCTCATGTCCGGCTCATTCTACTAAGATGTAAGCTTATATTTAAGCAATAGGAAACGTTTACCGTGTTTGCATAGCCTGAAATAAACACGAGAGGGGTTAGGAGAATTCGAGATGGTTATCCTCTCGGGTTTTCATAGCTTTCGAGAAAATCTCCCAACCCCTCGATTGTTTGTATCAGGCCGGCGATGCAAAAACAGGAAAAGTTTCTATTGTTTTTATAACTTCCCCGAGAAAAACTGCAAAACTTTTTGTTATGGCACTGATTGAAAGAGAAATTCTTGTACACAAAGTCTTGCAATCGTAATCAGTTTTTGTTTTACAAAAAAGATGCTTTCCAAAAGGAGCAATTTCAGAATGCCCGTCCACATCATTTTACATTTGTCAGAATGCTGTAAAGAACAAGGTATAACACAATACAAGGCACTTTTGTCATTAAATGATATGCAAAGAAGTGGCTGGGTATTCTAAAATTTAGCCTTTTTCTCCCTTAAAATGTCAGCTTGAGAGAAAAATATTGACACAGTATATACCTGCCAACTTTTTCTGAGATATAAGCGTGAGATTTTTATCCTGGGAGTGCTGGGATTTTTGAAGATGACACGATCATTTCCGAAGAAGTCCGAAGTCTTCCGAAGACATCCGAAGTCTGCCGAAGGCGAGCTCGCTCCCAGTGCTTTTCACTTCAAAAATCAGAGATCGCGAGGAAGATTTTGTCATTTATTCATTTTACACATGGTTCTCGTTCCTTACATGGGTCTGAGTTAACATATATTTGGAAATTGTGTCAAGCAAGACGGCAACAACTCACATTTTTCAATCAGGTGTGAGAAGTTGGCCCGCAAGCGTGAGCCGGCGTGAGATCGAAGTTTTCAACCCACAGGCGTGAGAGTTGGCAGGTATAACAGTATGTTTATAAAGATTTTCTAAGTTTCAACCAATGAGGGAATGGATAAATAAGTAAACTTGTGGAGTTTTCAACTTAAAACTTTTTCAAATTTGTGCTTGTGTGATTAGCAGGCAAAAAACAAAACATCTTGATGTAACAACCATGTTTACTTCCTCTCATGCAAACTCACCTCTCGCCCAATCAGAGCGTGCGTACTATCTTAGTTATTTTACGAGAAGTTCTCATTGAGAAGGGAAGTGCTGCCGTTAGTTGCGAAGCGAATAGGACAAAGACAGTTTGTAGAACAGTTGAATGTATAAATTCTTTTTTATTAAAGTCAATAACTTAGACTTGCTGGCATTATGAAACACTCAGAGCATAATATAAAAAATGAACCGATCACAATGACAAATATGCTTACATTCATATAACTCGCTAAGGTTTCGATGCCATTTTGTAATTCATTTTAATAATTCACGAAATTCTAAAACAACAGCAGTGCTGATAGGCTGTTTCTTCATCAAACAATCATCGTACACAGGATCAATGAGATGAGTTGCGAACAAATGACGTAAAGGCCAAAAGTTGTTTATTCACAGGTCAGGTAGATGTACAGCACATGCCGTTCACTTATGTAACTTACAATCCTGATTACCGAGATAACAATCTGTGTGACAAAAGAATACTTGCTATAACTAATCTTGAAACCTGAATAAAAAAAATAAACCGAAAAAATGTTCCGTACAATACGTCTTGAACTGTTCTTACGGTTTAGGCCGTTTAAAAAGACAGCAAGCATCCGATAAACTACGATTTCTGCACAGATCTTACATGAGAGCAAAACAAAATGGCGGGTTGCTCCTAAGAGAAAAACAGGCACGGCAGCTAAGCAAACCGCTGACTGCACAGCGCTTCAGTCACAGATGACCGTCGAACCATGGAACAATGGAACCATCGAACCATCAAACCAAAAATCTCAAATGGATCAAGAATATGGTCTGCTGCCGGCTGATGCCCGGCAGCAATAAAAAGGATTAGACTATGAGTAGTTCCCCATTTTCCCTCAGGAATAGTAGGGCAAGCAAAATGTGAGCACCCATAAAAATCACCCCACATGAGAGAGGCGAGAAGCGGTAGGGAGAGGGAAAAATGAGGGACTGCAGACAAAGCCCAAGTTTTTTACCCTTCAAGGCCAACTGATTTTGGAGTGTGAATTTCTGATCACCTTTCAAATCAATTAGGCACATCCAACGGGATTCCTTTTCTCATTGAGCCGTTATTGCTCTTGTTATCGCTAAACTACATGTCATCATGTTCTCGTGAATGCTACAGCCCACTTTCCAAATGATAATGATTATTTGCCAAATAAGTCTACAAAAAATGGACTACTCGCGAAGTCTATTTGAAATCTCCTGTTCTGTTTGTTCAGAAAAAAATGTAAGCTTACGCGTGTATTTTAGGAGCCACAAGCTTTTTGATTATCAAACGATCTCTTACCTTGTTTACAAAGTGATCAAAGCATTGCCAAGTTACCATAATCTTTTCTGAAGGCAGGAAGAAACAGTTTTCCTTTTTTTGTGATTTGGGCCCCTGTAAGAAAAAACCACACCTTAGAAAATATTTATGACATGCAAAACTGCTTTAAACATCATTGGTTTATCATCGGTTTACGTTTCCTGTTTTAACAAGAAAGGGGAAAACGTTTTGATTTTCTAGCGAACCTTGAGCTGGTACCGGAGGGTAATGTAATGTGACCATCTCAGAATAGTGCGATTTTCGACCAGCTTGAAGCTAGCCAGTACTTAACATTGTAAGTGAAGTTTCAGTTCAGGGTGATCTCATTGATAAGCAACTATAGTTTTGTTTCTAAGACCAATTTCACAGGAAAAACGTGGTAAACTGAGAACTATAAATTAATACAGTTGTGGCTAGAAAAATTGTATTCAGAGCGGGCAAATTTGACAGTTTTAAATTTATATCCGCTTGTGATTGCCAAACAGTCACACGTCACAAACTCTTCTGTTATACAAGCAATTTACTTCGTATTTGGGCTAATTTAAAAGTAATATACTATTTTTCAACTTTTTTCTAATGAATCCAAGCACCTTGACTGTAAAATGCCTGACAAATTTCTTTATCTAACACGTTATAAAAAACCACGCTTGTTATGTAATTCAATACGTCCATGATCGTGTTGTCTGTCATGTTGTAAAGTTTTGAACTTCATGCCACCGAAACTGACAATTTTTCTTCTTTGTTCATTTGCCATAGTGTTAGTTATAGACGCAAAAGCTTTTCCTTGCCATAGAAAGGCAAATGTTCCCTTGTACTGCATAGAACTCAAGAAAACCAGAAACAAACTCGTAAGCACTTCGCTCCAGGACATCGTTGTGAAGCAAAAGGTGTCATTGTTTATACCTGCACCTCTGATTGGTTTCGCAGGAAAAATAGCCAGTATCGTGACCATATATAAGCCAGTATTTTGTGTTTTTGTGTTTTCTGGTAGTTTTTGTGTCCTGATTTCATGTTTTCTCATACATATACATTGTGACAACTGCTAATATGGATCCCTGGTATAGATTTACATTTGTAATTTTCACTAATGACTTGATCTCCTTTATTTAACTTTCAGCCTTGTTCTCAAGACAGTTGCAAAGTGCATCGCCCAGGTACTATATGAGGCAAAATCAATAGATATTATTGGGACATAGAGGAAATCTCAGGGCATTGGCTGATATAATGTGAATTTTACTTAAGTTAGGTATAGAGGTTGTTTTATTCCTGGGGCATTGTTAAAGTTTAATCGATTGTTTGAAACATTATCAATCCATACCTGACCACCTCAATGCAAAAATGCAGAAAATTGAAATGCTGACTCTTGAATGCTGTCTTGACGACACTGAATAAAAGTTGGCGGACCTCTTTGGGAACCAACTTCCAATTAATTGCAAGCGTTTAATTTTTCCTAAAGTAACATCGGTGACATTTCCATATCCCAAGAGCTAGACTGGGCATTTTCCTCCCTGTCCCATTATTATATCTTGGCAAAATGTAATTTTAAAAAGGGTTTAAATTAAGACGTGAACCTCAAACCCCCGCCCCCTGGAACTGCAGCAGGTGTTAGGGACCTTAAGATCCGAGGACAGCAAGGGCAGCAAAAATGTTACAGAAAAAGTGAATTCACGTTCTTTCAATCTTCATCGCGATTACTCCAAGTCACTAACTTTTTCAAATGTTGGTGAATTCCTAAGATAACCATATTTAAGTTCAGAAATAAAGGGAAAATTTTGTCATTGCTTGTGTACTTCCGCTGTAAAACATGAAATTAGGCATTTTCACGTCATAGTTGTGCAGTGACGGTAAAGACGTGTACAAAAAAGTGTGATGCGTGTGCAAAATTGTTGTTTTGGTTATTAAACGTATTGCTTTTTTGACGTCCTTGTTGCCATCACTGTTGTTGGATCTTAAGGTTCCTATTGTATTGTGAATTACAGCCTACTTCGGCTTATATTTTGACTTTTAAGCTCACATTGCACGTCTTTGTTACACATGTATTACAGTGTTTAATGTTTTCTTTTAGTCCTGGCAGATTGCCATCATTAAGACCAGCTAGAGACTTGACTCTTGGTGCTGCAAGTGGAATAACCCCAGCAAAGGTATTTAATAAAACTACAGATAAAGTTCCTTGCTCAAGTGTATCACAAGAGTCCTTTAGCTAAAATGATCATGATGTGGAATCCTCAAGTGAATATAAAATAATTATATATCCTGTGACTGCTTGAACAGTTTTCATCAGCCTCCTTCAATTAATTCTATCGTTATTAAAGAAATAATTTCTTAATTTTCCTCTTTCCTCTAAGGAATAATTTTCAAAATTGAGGATAGAGTAAAATTAAGACTTAGTCCATGAGGAAATTGAGTAATTTCAGATTTCAGTGGACAAAAACCTTGTACCAGAATAATTTACATAATATTGCATCCTTTTTATGTTTTTCAAGGGCTAAAGATATAATAAGTTATCTGTAATAACACCAAACAAAATTTCTTGTGGGAGCTCAAGAAAATGAACATCAAATTTCACAACATTACATATCACACATGAAATTTTCAGAATTTTACCAGTGTTTTCACAATTCTTGTGCAATTTGACTTTCATTTTCTCTGGCTGCCGATGAGAAATTTTCTTTGGTGTTACAACAAATGACTAATTACATCTTTAGCCCTTGAAAAATATAAAAATAATGGGATATTGTTTAAATTATTCTAGTACAAAGTTTTTGTCCACTGAGAATTAAAATTGCCATACTCAATTTCCTGATGGATTCCATCTTAAGTTTCATTAAGTTAACCAGATGGCTAGTTGAAAATGTTATCAAGTGAAATTGAATCTAATGAGGGGCAAAATTAACACAGCAGGAGTTGAACTTGTCCAGACTGGTCGACCACATTGCCTCTCTCAGCCTAATAATTTTCCTTTTCTGTGTCAAAGCATAGTATTCCATGTTTAAAAGTGAAAGTACATGTGTATTTGTTGATTTCTTTCATCTTTGATTTCATTTGTCTTTTTTGTGTTTTGTTTTTATAGAGAACATTCACTCCTAATATCCCAACAAGGAGAATAAAGCAAGAGTAAGCCAGTCACAGTTAACATATATAAAAGCTTTTTTTTTTAATTTCAATTTAGTAGTTACTTTTTTCCTGGTTGTTCAAATGCTGGATAGCGTTATCTACTGGATAAATCACTATCCAGCGGGTAAAGTATTAGGAAAACCAATTAATACAGGTTAATAACGAGATCCATAATAACAATATTAAGTGGGTGTCTGTAAAGCAGGGTTTGAGTGTCTTGAAATCTGAGTTTACTCATTCCAGGATAAGGAATGTTTTAATGCAACATATCTTAAATTTTTCATAAATTTGGTTTTGTTTTGTCTTTTTTTTAGGCCAAGAGATGAACCTAACCTTACCCCAGAAGTAAGTTTTTTGTTCTTAGTACTATCTGCTGCCTATAATTTTTCAATTTGCCAAGAGAACTTTCTCTGACAGTTATATTTGTCATCAGAGATCTGGAGGACAAAGGCGGCAGAGAGGTGAAGGTAGAGGCAGAGGGCGTGGTGAGGGTCGTGGAAGAGGAAGGGGAGAGAGGAACAAGCCAACCATTGTCCAGTCTTCGTCAATCTTTTCTATGGGAGTGGGTCCTGTGGAAAAGCAGAGAGTTGGTAAGAGAATTTAACTGAATGTTTTCCAAGTAAACAAAGAGGTTTTTGGTTGTAACAGATGCCAACAACCAAACTATACACACTTCCTGGTGCTGTTTTAGTTGTATCTGCCATGTAAGTTTTGCATTAAGCAGGTCACCTGACTGTGAGCTGAAAAGGGCCAGTCACTAGATAAGCCATGGCTCTTAATGATAGGCCCATTGAAAAGCTTTTTGGAACATACTTCTTAACACACATTTGCTTTATGTCCAACACCCAGGATCATCCATTCCAAGTTATGGTTCATCTTCAGGAGGTGGGGGAAGTGTGTCCAGTTTCACAGTTAAAAAAGAAAGGTATCGCAATAATTTTGTTAATTAATACTGCGTCTAAATAAGGTTAACCAACATTATTATTCATTCAAAATATTTCCCCAATTCTGATTGGCTAAAAGCACATGCATAATTCACCATAACCAGTTACTGATGACCAAATTTGGAAGAATTTTTTGTTTAACAAGGAAATGACGACACAAATGCAGCCTTCTACGGGTTAATGCACCATTAACCGAGAAGACCTGGGGATGAGATTGAGTTGTTTTTGTTGTAAACACTAAAATGGCGGACGCTTCACCCGTTTCAAGAGTAAGAACTACAGCTGGAACTAGGTGAAATAATGGCTAAAAACATAGCAAAAACAGCAAGAAGACAACTCGGAGGGCGACATCTACTATCTGAAGAATATTTGCGGAGCTGGACAAACCTAAATGTAATCTATCAAAGATAAGCTACATTTTTAAACTAGGAATTATTTTGAATGAATAATAAAACAATTATTGAATTCGACTTTCGTATCATATGAAGAATTATGGAGATCTTGGAGGATGTTATGGCCGAGACGGATAACACCCTCCTCAATCTCCATAATTCTTCATAAGATACTCAGCCTCCTTCATTAATTGTTAAATAACAATAAATATTACATGCATGTACAACACTGACTTGTATACACCTGTACCTTATATATTACCTTGGCTGGAGCTGTCACTCAATTGAAACTAGTGAGTTGAGAATGAGACTCATTTTCTACTAGAGTGCAATTTATATAGCAATTTAAAAAAACACTTATTTCAAGATATAGAAGACAATTACTCCAGCTTCGCAGACCTGAACAATTCAGAAAAAATTTATATTTCTTCTTAACAGATCATTTCTCTTTAGAAACACACATATTAAATAAGGTAAAAGCATGTGAAATATAGAGATTACTGAAAACTACAGTTAATTTAATGTGTTAGTTTAGTTTTTATTATATTTTATTCTTTTTATTATTATTATTCTTTGTATTCTTATTATTATTATTATTATTGCAATAAAATTATTATTATTTTATTGAATAATTGTAATAACTATGTTATAATTATTATTATCATAATAATAATTATGATTATTATGTTCTCACTGAGATATTAACCCAGTAATGCTCTGATGACTCCATACAAATCCTTCTAAATTTGACTTGGGTCTAAACATTTAGACCCAAGCCAAATTTCGAAGAATTTGTAGGGCTAATATCTCAGAGGCAATTTGCCCCACAATGCTAGTTTTTTGCAAGTACACTTCTTGGATGTTGTTCTTTCAGAATATCCTGACAAATCCCGTAATTTCACAAATTTAATTTTTTATGACGTCACACTTTAGATATCTATTGTCATACAGTGGGTATGTTTTGAATTATTCTATTTTCAGTGCTAATGGGGATAATGATGAGGAATCTAAAAGAGTTCTTAAAATGCTTCAAACAAGTGTAAGATATTCCAGCTGTTACTACTTTGACTACTTATGCTACATTATTATTGCTTGAAAAGACCAAAATGACAGTAACATTATAGGTCATTTTACGAGTTGCCTCAAATGTCTGTTTCAAATCGAGGCTAAGTGGAAAGCCATTGATATAAAAATGTTTTTCTATTCTCATGCAAACTATTTTCATAAGAAAGGTTTTGAAATTGGCCTCAATTTGAAAATGAGAGTTTTTGGAATTCATAAATCGTCTGTTGAATATTGTACACCATCCAGTCCAAAAGAGCTGACAAAAACATATAACAAAGAGATCTGACAGGCTTCGTAACCATTCCACTTTATTAACTAAGCTCGTACTCTTGGTTCAAACATTAACAACCAACAGCATTACCGGCATGTTTTATGTGCTAAATGACTTTAAAATTACCAAAGAAAGATGCAAACAATATGTAAAGCACTGAAATTAAAAAAAAATTGTAATAAGCTAATAAACAACTTGTGTACATACAGTATGATCTCTACATTCCTGATCTAGCAGTATGCAGGACGCATGTCAAATATGAACCTAGTATATGGCCTCACTCTCCATGAGTTCTCCGTAGCTCAGTGAATAGAGTGGCACCTGTCCGGTGTTTGGGAAGTCATAGGTTCGAATCCTGTTGGGGACTCAGATTTTTTCTTTGTCCCACACTCGTGACAAGCTGTTTTTTTCATCTTCACAATTTTTGTGTTATTTTGATGATTTTTCAGGATAGCTTACTCTGTGATGATCCCAATGCTTCTCACATTCGAGACTAACAGTCTTTATGATTTTTATTCTTCTCATAACAGGGTGATATTGAAGATGATGACATGGAAAATGAGACTGGTATAATGCCAGTTCAATTACCTTTCTCTCATATTGCTCTAAAAGCTAAGGAAAAGCAAGCTGAATCTGCCTCAACGGAAGTTGATATAAAAGGTTTGTGTATCATATCCTGCTCTTGGGGGGATATTCAGATAAATTTCCTCAAGATGGGAATGAGGCCAAAGTTTTATACCCTCTAATACACTCCATCACCTCAGACCTTGGTCAGAAGAAAGTCCTCTTAACTATAGATCAACTGCTTTCAAGACAAGTCTGTGAACCATTTGGTCGTAGTTGGTTTCTTTTTTTTTTACCTAAAAATGAGAACTTTATCTTTGCTTTCTGTTCTTCCTTTGTACCAAGGTCTAACCCAAAAAAAGTCCTTGGACCACAAATTTCATGGTTTTTAAACCTGAGCAGCCCGATTTTTTTTGTTATCCTGATAGTGAAAAGTGAACCCATGGACATTGACCTGGTGGACGCTGAACAAGTGAAGTCAGCGGAAACTATCAAGAAACCAATAAAACAAGAAGCTGTGAAAAAAGAATTAATGGATAAAAAGACGCTTTCCAATCTTCTTTCCGCGCAGTCACTGGTATGTATGAGTGATCACGAAAATATCAGACTAATGCATACTCTTGGTTATGTTGCTTCTAGTAAAATGTTTCCTTTATACTTTTACAACTTACGAAAAGTTGTACATTGTTGTTACTTAAGTTTTGTGGGCATTCAATCTCGCAAACAAACGTGTTTTAAAAGGGATTAATTTCGGAAAAGTCTTCCTAATGAGGACAGACAGGTCTTCTCAAGATCTTTGTTAGCGATGCAACACAGTCTTTAACCTGCTTTTTACTAGCGAAGCATCGCAAGAGCAGACTATGAGAGTGTAGTGTCAAAGAAGACGAGAGCGGTAGCCGACCCATGCATACACAAGCAAAAAAGCCATCGTTTTTTACAGCCGAATGGAGAACTTGGCTAGCAAAGAAGTAAATTCTCTGTTTTTGTTTCTCGAACGCAGCTTCGAAGCACATTTAAATGTAAGCTCAGATTTTTCCTTTGTTTATAACCCGCTCCGTTTAGACAATTTGTATGGGGCAAGCCGTCACTTTTGTAAAACACTAGTTTCGGCTGCTAGTTGTAAACAACTGTAGAACGCACTCCCTAGGCTAGAATTAAGGATTTATTGGCGAGGCATTATAAATCACCTTGTGCTAATGCTTCGTTCCGTTTTCACACGGCATAACCTGAACGCATGCACATGCGCAAGCACTAGAAAAGGGTTAATTGGCTCTGGTGCTTTCAATCAGGTCTTTTACCTGGTGACATGAAGCGTTCTAATGCTTTAAATTCATTTTGGAAGCAGAGAACAACGTTACAAAAAATAAGGACCGGATCCTAATAAAGGATTTAATCAGCTATAAGTTTGAAAAGAAACAAGAGAGACAAGGGTGATTTTACGGTCGGGAATTATTTTTTGTTACTAATATTTCGGAAGGCACGGCCCTACTTCTTCAGGGTCTTACATACAATGCTAAGGTTAAGCTAAGACGTTAGAATTTGAAAATCAGCCTTGCTTCTTTTGTTCTAATGCTTGCTTCGATTGGGTTGGTTAAAGAGCTTGTCTTACTCGCGTGGATGGTAAAAAGTTGGAAACCTTAATCAGTAAGCGTCATGTTGCTCAACAGCCAAACAACATTACAAACTGACATAATCACCAGGCACCTACAAGAACAAAAGTAAAGCAATGCCAGTGAGCATGTCTTTTATCCCGCTTTTTGTAGACAGGAGAGCAGTTATTATTCTTCCAGTTTCCTGATGTGCTGCCTATTAAGACAGATGAGTCCCCCATGCCTGTAGATACAGAAGCATCCGCTGAACAGACGGCTTCTGAGGAAAAGGTTTGAGGACTGACTGCATAAGTAACTTAGGCTACCTTCAAACGGCACCGCCGGACCAATTTTCGACCTAGCCCGGGTGGCAGGTGTTTGAAATGAAAGGGGAAGGGGAAAGAAAAAATTGACTTGACACCTTGTTCACATAGAACTGACGAACCTGGTTAAATTTTGAATTTTATCAGAGGTTTTACCATCTGCCCATGCGTAGAGCGCAAATTAAGAAAACCCAAAATGGCGTCTCCCCGCTGAGTTACCACGCATCCATGCAACCACGCCTTTTCTGTACCCTAGCCTGTTCGAGGCGGTCAGATCGTGGGGGCAGAGCAAAGAGATGTGAGCAGAAAAAAGAAAAAACAGCGAAGGGGTGGGGTAGGGGGTGAGAGCGAAGTTTCCTTCCTTTTTCCCTCTCCTCTCTTCCTCCTTATTTTTCTCCCGCTCTCTTACCTCGTGCCGCACTTCACTATCGGAACTCCTGGAACAGGCTACTCATTCGCTGAGTGGGTAAAATCTCAGTACAATCCACTCCAATTACGCGCTCATATGCCACACGTTCACTTATCATTAACAATTATTCCTCGAGCCTGAATGGGCTCTGAGTCAATAGCCCATGGGGCCGAAGGCCGAATGGGCTATTGACTCAGGCCATCAGGGCGAGAGGAATAATTGTTTTAGTAAAATCCAACTACTTGGTCAAAAATATCGAGAATAAAAAAAAATTAGCTACTTTTTGCCGCAGAAAAGCTTTTGCTTTTCGCTACTAGTAGGCTATAACATATAGCCCAGTAGTAGCTCAACCAATCAGAACGCAGCATTGATAATAGACCACTAGTTGGATTTTACTAATTAGTTTTATCCCCGTATCCTCTCATTCAAAGAGTATGTTACGGCGACAATATGATTTTAGGATGGTGCGGATGAAACCAGTCGATGGGTACAGTCAAATGAACCTCCTCATTTGTATTACACCAACCGCATTTTTTTAGTATTTTTATAAGTTACAAATCAAAACTTGTGGACTATTTTGGGGGAATCACGGAGGTAAAAGGATCAATATATCAAACTTTTAATATCTTCGAATTTTTTTCCTATTCCGACCAATAAGTTTCATTACTTGTGAAACACTGATCTGGAAGCTTAGTTTAATATTTCCTTACTTCTCCCAGCTTAACGTATTGTCTCTCTGTAAATTTCCTCTATTAGCCTAAAGAACAAAAAAAGCTGTCGCTCAAAGATGCTTCCGAAGGATATATAGGAAAACTTCAATTGCTCAGGTCTGGTAAAGCAAGGTATGCAACTATTGTAACAGTTTTCCAGTTTCTCTTTGAATCCCTGCTACAACCAGTTGCAAAAATATTTAGACATGCACTCCGACGAAGAACCGACCTTTCTTACCTCAGATCGCTGCTAGTCGCGCGTCTATGAGATATAAAACTCAGCTCCCTCCTCTCCTCCACAGGTAGCTTAAGTAGGGACCTTAAGATCCGAGGACGGCGACGGCAGAAAAAACTTCGCTGAAAAAGTGAATTCGCGTTCTTTCAATCTTCATCGCGATTACTCCAAGTCACTAACTTTGTCAAATGTAGGCGAACCCTCCTAAAGTTGAATTCCTAAGAGCCATATCCAAGTTCAGAAAGAGAGAGGAAATTTCGACGTCGCTTGTGTACTTCCTCTGTACATCGTGAAATTAGGCATTTTCACGTCGTAGTCGTGCATTGATGGCAAAGAAATGTACAGAAAAGCGTGATGCACGTGCAAAATTGTTGTTTTGCTAATTAAACCTATTGCTTTTGTGATGTTGCCGTCGCCGTCGTCGGATCTTAAGGTCCCCTCGACGACAGCGACGGCAGCGAAAACCGGCGTCACTTTTAAAATGAATTCGTATTTTTTCAAACTTTGCGGCGTTTATTCCAATTCACTGCAAATGTGAAATTTAGGCGAATTTCCCGGGAGTTGATTTCTTGGGGACCGGACTCAAGTTTAGAAAGCGAAAGAAAAAAACGTCGTCGCTTGTTTACGTTCCCCATAATACGTGAAATTAGGCATTTTCACGTCGTAGTCTCGGCGAGCAGTGACGGCAAAGAAATGTACAAAAAAGCGTGATGCACGGCAAAGTTGTTGTTTTGCTAATCAAACTCATTACTTTTTTGCCGTTCTCGTTGTCGTCGCCGTCGTCGCTGCTTAAGCTCCCTAATTACCTTATAAGATGCGCGACGATTCCCGAACCTTTGGTTCGTTTTGCAATTTGTAAATCCTGTATGTAAGAGTATATTTTGCGTAAACAAAGAAAAGCATTTTTCTTTGTTACCCTGATTGTGCAGACGATTTGCTATTACAGATTATTACTGGGCGATGTATCGTTGGATGTCACCACGGGAACACCATGCGGATTTTTACAGGTAACTTAGATCGGATCAACCCTTGAGGATTCTGGGTAACGGACCACCTACCCCTCCCCTAAGACAAGGGAATTGATCCTTAGATTATTCTCAGTGATTTTGGCACCTTTGCGTCCTGCGTTCCTGACGCATAAAAATCCCCAAAGACGCAAAATAATTCATGAAATGCGTCTTGTGGGACCGGGCGCAAAGAACGATCGATCGATTTGAAGATTTTTTGGTAGAATATTCTGTTCGTGTGTTTTATGTGGCTGTTGTTTAAAGATGCATATTTATTTTAGTATTCTTTGTGCTACATTTCAATTTCAGTAAACTGTAATAAAGAGTTTTGGCGTCTGTGTCCATAAAGGCCCAAGCATTTTCAGTTTAGGACTCCTTGTTTCTTGAACTGGGACTCATTTGTTATGGACATACTCATGACTTTTCACAAGATGAGTCCCAAGACCTACCTTAACTATTTGTAACAAAATCACTGCATTCTACAGTTTAAAAAGTAACGTCTACTGTAAACAGTTCTGCAAACAGAAAGAGGAGGATCGTGTCCAGTGTGGAAGTTGAACAGCCTCCTATTTTACTTGTTTCTAGTTTGCTTATAAAACCAAATCCGATTTTGTGGGTGACTTCTTAGACGCGGTACCACAGGGGTTTTGGAAATTTAACTCAAGCGGAAGAAAAATAGAGCCTGTTTTCGGATATTTTTAAAAAACTAACCACATTCTACAGTCATTGAAACCTAGAAATCGTAAATAATTTCATTTTCGGGCCTGTGAAGTTAGGGAATTTTAGTGTAGGGTTTCTGAAGTTGTGTAAAATTATGTGCACATTAGTGATTCACTAAGAACTGCATATTTGCTACTCTCATCTTCAATAGACATAACGTCAAAATGCCAAAACTCACGCGGAACGGCGAGTGGTTTCACTGCATGCAAACTTTCGAACATTTTGACGTCATTTCTATGGTCAAGAGGATTATAGACCATGGAAAATGGTGGTCGATTTGTTTTTTACAATAACATTGACAGTTTTTGACGTCCATTTCCGTTGAAGTTTCTCGGAAAATCGAACGCGATGGAAAGAGAAAACAAACCTACCACCATCATCGACCATGGCTTTTGACCTGCTAGCGCGCGAGAATCGTTCAGTTTAATATTATTGTAAAATTTATTTTACTCTTTCTTTTTTGCCATTCTGGCGTAATGATAGACTTAGCTCCCGAGAAGGGTTGATATAGAGACGGACTTTCTTAACTGTTTTCCCTGGGATTACGGTATTTCCTTTATTAATCCAAGTTATCCCTCTCAAAATCGCCCCTCCCTCTTGTTCCCTCCTTAGAGTTAGCTTTCCTTGGGTAGTCTTCTCCTTTATGTGATAGATGTTTCTCTTCCGTAATCGCCTACTTTCCCTTCTTTTAGTCCTTTTGTCTTGTTTACATACATACATTCATAACCTTTATTTTAACTCGAATTTTAGAGTAGCTACACTATATAGCTAATATCTTCGAGAAACAAATTAAGATCTCTAAACTGAACAAAAAATACACACACAAAATAAGACAAAAATTTAATAGTGAAAACTAATCAAACGTATTGAGCCTTTGCACAGGTCGCTCAAAATGATTAAAAGTACTGTTCCTTAATTCTTCGGGAAGATGGTTCCATTGCTAAAATAAGAAAAAGAGTGTAGTCCATAGGTTGTTGTTTTAGGCTTGTTTAGAGTCAACATATGGGTAGCGCGCAAATTATAGGTTGTATGGCGAACAGTAAACATATTCCTTACGTAAGGTGGATACTCCTTAAAAAATAGACTCTTGTAAACTAGTATTGAGAAATTCTGAATGCGCTTGTTATAAAAAGAAGCTGCTGCTTTATACAACTTCTTGCAAGTTATAATCGAGTGAATCGCTTTTCCAAGTCCATTGCCCCACGATCTCACTCTCTTAGATTATTTCCCTCCTTAGAGTTTAGAGGAGTTAATTCGATCCCTGCAAGCTCCCTTAGGGCAAAACAGTGAACTTGACCCGTTAATTGTCGGTACTTAGAATCGTAAATGTATCCGGCTATATGAAAGTGTTTGTGTGTTTGTGTTTCTCTAGGATGTTGTATCTGTTCACACTGAAGACAACCGGTCAGAGATGATTTGCCTTGGACACGTAAAACATCGCATGATCTGTGCCCCTGACTTTGAGCACCTCCTCGCCGCATCATGAGTGCCAAACAGGGAGCTACTTGTTCAAGACTGCATGCATACTAATGTCGTTCGTTGTCATTACTGAATATGGTGGCTTGCGTTTTAGGAAAGGTTGGACGTGCACAGCATATTACGAAATACAATATGCTATACGGGGGCACCTGTCATTTAGTAAATTTGCGGTAAACCACTTGTTTATCGCTCAGTCAAGGATTCTGAATAGGTTTAGGTCGCGGTCAAGAACATAGGACAAGCCTTCTGACCATGATATCCGGTTTGTATTTTACAGATCAAGTGCTATTTACCCTTGATCGAATGGGCGTCAACAATCATTGATTTAATACGTCAATAGTCAATCTTCATTGAGTTAATTCGTTTTCACCGAAAAAAAGGACGTATATTTACCTGAAAAAAAAAAACAATAAATAAATAAATAAAATGAGCACCATCCTCCTCGGTTTTTATTTTTTGAGTCGTTGATTGTTCTTCCATTTTTAGAATTAGTTGGTTGTTGTTTGGACGTGCAAGAGCCAAGTAACATTGTGAAACAGTACTTTAATTGGGGGTATGCTCTGTGGCGGTAACGGGGGCGGGGAGGAGGAAGGGTCTCTCTTTGTGGGTAACTCGCTTGGGGTGTGGTGCACGGTTCAACAAATCTTTACCCTTTGATGTTTTCCCTACCCTCTTGAAAGGATCATTCAAAGCTACTTAAGTCTAAAATATGTAAAGTAACCGCTTTGCGCGGCGCTTGAATGTAAACAGAAAAAGTAATCAGAGTTTTAGGCTGTGTTCGCACTATAACGCATAGCTTTTCGCGGCGTTACGAAAAACCATGACTCCACTTTGGAGATCCGCGCGGGGCAGCTTCGCTCCGTCACAGAAATCGCGCCGCCACAACCGTTCGTATGTGTGAACAGAGGCCCTGTCCGGTTTCTTTTTCGGCGTGGCGACGACGCAACAGCTATCCGCACAGTGTAGTGTTTCGCTGTTACTGTCGAACAATTTTTAGCGTTTTGGGCGTGGCCCTTCAGAATCATCACCTATAAGATTTCTTGGTTTTGAGTGTCTTAGTTTGAGGGCAGAAAAATCACAGGTTTAATTTCCGTATCTCTTATTCGTTACGTTTGGAAATGAATATGATCCAATATGTTCTTGTCACCAGCAGTTTACATTTGTGGAAACTGAGGCTTTTTGAGGTATGTGCTGTCAGAAGCTAGTGTGTGTAGAAAACTGATGGTCGGACCGCTAGCGCGCTGCAAGTTTTCACACTTTCTGCAGGATTCGCACGCACCTTGAAAATCCTTGAAAGTCCTTGAATTTTAAAATAAAAATTCAAGGCCTTGAAAATCCTTGAAAATTGCAGTTGGTACTGGAAAGTCCTTGAATTTTATTGCCTTGAAAGTCCTTGAAAATTGCAGTCGGTATACTGGAAAGTCCTTGAATTTCAATGCTAACTTAATAGTTTAAGGATAACTGCAAAGGAAAAGGAGCAAAGACAAAGACCCGCGGGATAAAATTCTCCAGATGTGGAAGAACTAAAACAAGACATACACTCTTTTTTTTTTAAAAGAATATACTTTATAAGAATATCGAGGCTGAAATTTGCGAAATTTTAAGAATAAAGCCGAGGCTGAGATTTTGAAAAGGATAGACATAATTTTGTGTGTTGAAACATCTGTAAATACAATACAATTTTATGTTTCTAACTTAACTGTATAAAATTATTCCTTTCTCTGAACGGCGAAACTAGCCAACAAAACGAAAAAACCTGCACTAGCTATAGCAAAATGTTTAACGCTAATGACAGTTCGATGAACGGTACATGTAATACATATACACATACCCCAATAAATTCTAAAACGGAAATGTCATAAGCTATAATTTAAGAATAATGCAAGAATATTTTCAGCCTAAAATCAGCAGAAAAATAAGAATATTCAGCCTGGGCCGGAAAAACAACATTCTTATAAAAAAAAAAGAGTGTAGACTCAAGGCTCTTTTTTTGCCCTTGAGAAATGCGAAATGTGTGCTTGAAAGTCCTAGAATTCTTTGTTCAAAAAATTGTACGAACCCTGTTTCTGCATATGCAGCCTGATTTTGATTTGCGTGATGTTACTGATCAAAGGTTAGACTGCTTAAAATAAGTAATCGCCTTAATTTCTGACACGTTTCTTCTCGTTTCTTCGCTTTCGGTTTTGGATACGTGACCGGAAACGGAAACTAAAAGTGGATAATACTACTTGATAACCTTGTTGTTGAAGAATACATAAAACATATTTTACCAACAGTCTATTTTGAAAGCCCCCAATAGTTCTGAAAAGTACCTGTCTCAGCGGCGAAAAAGGAGGGTCGTAGGGAACTTGGATGTGGCTTCCTTGACGTGTTAGAAGGTAAGAATTCGGAATTTTTAGGGAAAAGGGGAACGAGGTTCTTGACTGTTACAACAAGCGATCGACACACGGGAATTGGCGAATTCACGATACGGAATTCGCGAATTGATTCAAGATTCGGTAAGAAAAATGAGCTGCATTTTCGTAAATTCACAACTGAAAAAAACAAAGATTTTGATCGCACAAAAGGCATCTCCATTTTCCATGACCCAATGACGCGATCATTCTCATTATTTTTCTACTGTGCCTGTCCGTCTGAAGATGATGTACCTTTGCAACTTACGTAACGTCTCTATGTGCCGGATTTTGAAGCGTAGGCGGTGAGGGGAAACCAATTTTCCTCATTCATGGTGTAAAATACCATTAACAGCTAATATTCTAGCCTGTTTCAGGCTCTAAGATAGTAGGGATGACGCGTTAAGTGTAAGGCATGCGAAAATATCAGCGCGTGATCTGAGAGAAAAGGCCAATAATATTACTTTATAATTACAATACATACATAGTGAGCATTCAAGTTCTGGCCCTATCGACTTCTAACCCTTAATATATTCACGGCCGTGCGTATATACTCGTGTTAAGTTATGCTCGGGTTTCCGTCGCCTACAGTTTCCAAGTCTCCCGATAATGCGAGAAAATGATGGAGAATTTTATAACTTGGAATTGAACTTCCACTGCGCAGTTCCTGCTACTCAAACGAAAAAGCAAAAGAGAGGAAAATGAATTTAATAGCCATAAAGGGAGCGCTTATCATAGATTCGAGTATGCGTCGAATGCTTTCCCTCTTTCACCATCTTCTTAACAACTATACATAACATGAGTAGTGTGTTTAAAATTTTATCCCCGGATTTTTTGTATCTGACGTTTTGAATTTCTTGTTTAAGACAGCCACAACTATTTTCAGCTAGTTAATGACATGCTCGTGCTTGGCCTGTGGCAATTTGACTTCTGAGTGTGCGAACGAAGAAACCTTTCATTTGCTCCTCCCCAACCCCACCATTTCGTGAAGGGTTATGAAGTACATCTTACGCCTGACATTAAAACCAGATTTAACAAAAAAAGATTTTGTAAGGGAAGGTACGTTTTAAATTGGGGCGAGAGGAGGTTACTGGAATTTTGGAGGAGAGCCAGTCAGCAGCAAAATTGTTACTGTTTTGTTCGCAGCCGTGAGGGGGGTGGGGGGGAGTGGTCATCCTAATTTTGGCATGAAAAAATAACTTCCTCTCTTCTATTTAACTTGACTGTTCTATTTGTTTTTGAGTACTGAAACATGCAAAGTCTTTCTAGGACTAAAACTTCAGTGTAGCTACAAGCAAAACGACCCAGTAAGCTAACCTTATTAGCAGAGACTCTCTTTTCTGCTAATGGCGAGTTAATTTTATCTGGGTAAACCGGGACATTGTAGAATCTCCTTCCTTTCATACTGAGTTCCGCCTACTTTCTTGGGCTCAGGGTTTGTAGGGGTATTTCGGGATCCGGCATTGAGCAAAATACGGTGCGGGATTCACGAACTGCAAACGGGATTTCACAGTTATAATTTTGGCACGGGATACAGGATTTCTTTGCCTGTCGGTTAGGAATTGGGGAAATTGTACGTTTTAACAGTGGTTCTCGTGGCAAATACGAATCACAGGTGCCCGTTAGGTGGTGTCTTCCTTTCAAACTAGAAGCCGATTTACATCAGTGCCGACTCAATACTGTACGTAACTCTTATTCAAACCGGTAAATAGGTATACCCCACTTCATCTTCACACTCTAATCTGTTCCGGCCTGTAACCGTGAATTAAAATTCCATCGGGGTTAACGGAATAAAAAAACTAGAACCCACAATAATTTTGTGTTTTATTCGTTAGTCCACACAACGTGGTAAGAGGCATGTTTCTTGGTAAGAAACGGCCCCCTACCGTGCTTACTATATTATAACTGGCTCGCTGCCGGTACACATAATCTTCCCAGCTAATTTAGTCGATTTCTACATTACACAGCTCTGTTTTACTATCTGTTACATTCTGCTGCTGCTGCTTTTAAGCCGGATGGAAAAGATTTCGTTCAGTTTTTACTTTGTTTATTAATTTACGAAAAGAGAAAAAGAGGGAGCAGGGCATGTTCGATTTTGGAAGAGAATGAGTGCGAGATTTAACTTAAAGTTTTTGCGCGTGTTCTAAAAGAAAGGCACCCAGGAAAGCTTTATTTTATTTCTTTTTTTTTTCAAGGACAAGTTAGCTAAATGATACTGAATGACTTGTTCCCGCCACGACGACACTGCTCATGGTTTGCACGCGCTCTACTTGGTATTGAGAAAATTTCCTACTCGTAGTCGTCCCTGAATCTATAAACCCTTCTAATATTATAATTATTTTTAAAAAGTTCAACTTGAAGTCTAACTCGAACTCGAACTGGAGCTCGAATCCAAACTCGATGTTTCGGAAGTCCAGAAAAAGAAGTCGCCATGGAGCAGGAAAACGTGACTAATCATGAAAATGTAGATATTGACAGAGTAAATAAGAAAGAGGGGTAGTTCCGTCTTATGTCAGTTCAACAGTCACAGACAGTCATTTTTGCTAATAAGCAGCGGCAGTATGAACAAGGTAAACTGGAGATAACAAGAATATCAGAAGTAATATCAGCTGGTGTTGAAATGACGGTGAAATAATACGTCATGCAGTTTGCAAAACACACCTTTGGAAACTGGCAAAATGCCGTTTTTGATCGTTGACCCATGTCTCTTGAAAAGGTCTGAAGTGTAGACTGAAGCTGTCATATCCATAGCCGCAAAAACCGGAGACAGTTCAAGAGAAGGATTTTTGGTGACAAAAAAAATAAAGGTTCATGTTTTATCAGTTAATTGTAATTGATTTCTTTGTGGCCGGCACACGAGGGCCACGGTAACAGAAAATAGAACGAAGGTAGTTCCGAGAGTCTCGTGGTCAGTGACTACAGAGAAAGACTTTGAGAATTCAAGAAAGTGAAAAGCAAGCAGGAAAACTGGAACAGATTTCATCAGCTGAACAGACTTTGAGCAAAAAGTTATTTTTTCGATGGCCGGATCTATCCTCTCAGTGTTGCGGAAAGCTCCGCTTACTGAGATGAACCGGCAGCAATGCTAAGTATTATAAAGTGTAAAGTATAATTTAAGCCATCACCTTAAAAGATGAAAGGTTATGCCAGACCAGGCAAGCGTACTGTTTCGTATATTTTATTGTTTAGCTTGTATTTAAACCGAAAGAGAACGATAACTAAAAATAAAAATACGTCCAAGCTCTTGATGTATCTTATATTGCCCTTGATGATTGTCTCTATCTTTCCTCCTGCCATATTAGTTTGTTGTTTGTAGTTATTACTAACCCGCTCGTTTCTTCTGGTTTCGCTATTTAATTAAACGCAGGCGCCGTTTTATACTAGCAACTATGAACTTAGAGTGCTATTTGACTGATTCTATTATATTCTATCGGCTGTTTAGTGTGAAAACCATTGACCTCTCTACCCGAGTTTACTGGAGTCACTCACGGTCGACGCAGTTCATTTCCATTTCTAAATCCTTGCTTCTCAGGAGCCAAGCTACCGAATAAGTTCAATGATATTTTCTATCTCTTACTGGACTGACCCCGCGAATGACTACGTTATTGTAAAGTTGAACGGGTGAACAGGTCTTCATTGAAGCGAATGTAAAAGAGCATTCATGTGCACAAATGTGCACTAGGCAAGAGAGTCTACAACCAGCTGATGTTTTATAAATATTCATTTGTGTAACTGAACTAAGCGATATGGAATGTTGAGAACGCGTTGTAGAGAGACTGTTTGCTTTTCAAACGGGTCTCTTCACGTTCATCGGTACAACCATTAAGAAGAGGCCATGCAAGTGAACAGTGTCTCTAAACACTCCGACGATGTTTTAAAAAATATTGTTCATTCTTCCTGGTCTTGACCCACTAGTTTTGATGATAATGAGGTATTAATAGAAAACATCAATAAGCGAAAGTTAATTAGTCTATACGACAGTAATTGCAATCGCTAAGAAAATCTCAAATCAGTTTATGAAGTTTAATGGTTTAAAAATTTTCACGTTCGCCTGTGAAAAGGATTTTTATCTACATGACTATGGCCATTTGATTTGGTTTTCGAACTGGCAAAGCTGTTTCATTTAATAACCACTCGGATTTTTGTTTTCTACAGTGTTTTCTTGTCAGGTGCTATGAAAATAACTCGGATTTTTGTTTCCTACGGTTTTCTTGTTGAGGTGCTATGAAAATCAAAGAACAGGTGTGGTAGACGAGGGGATAAAGTTCCGGCTAGGTTTTTGATACTCGGTAGGAAAAGCAAAAACTAACGAATGTTTTAGACAGCTCAGACCGTTTTTATAACCTCTGACCGGCTGAATGTAGACAATTTATTGGTAGATGTAACTTGAAATCTTGTTCTTAAATTTTTTTAGTCGGTCCTGTTCCCATGGTGATCTTTTCGCTTATTGTTTAACTGACTTACACTATACCTGCGGATTTTGACGCGATATTTGATGCTGAGAAGAACTAATTTCAAACAATATATACCATACACGGAACAAAAGAACTGTTCTGTGACCCATATCGTTGCCTTCTTAACGAAGCATTGAGCCAAATATTTGGGAAAAGTTCATTGAAATATCTTTCGTTGTTTAGCTGCTTTTGTCTTCCAATAGGCTCAGTGGTTCTTTGCGCGTGATCGACCAAGCGGGAGTCCAGTGAACCGACTAAAAACTAATAAATATTTTACAATAGGCAAAATTAGCCCACAACAAAACATGATGTGCCGCAAATAATAGGTAAATTTTACATCGCCGGTGAAGCCAGGATAATATAGAGGATCAAAGGGAAAGGGGGGGTTTCCTCGGAACCTTTTGTGTTTGGCGTATTGATTGTCACCGGTCTCTAATCATGTCAATTAATTTGCCAAAGCTACCCATTGAGAAACCAATCAAACATCAATTTTTTCATTACGAGGCGTTACGATTGGCTGATCGCGTTTTTTTCCTAATTGATACTTTGGTGTTAAATAGGGCGTATCTGACGTCACCTTGACCCACGTGATTGGTTAAAGACGGCACTGCACACCGCCGCAATATGATGCAGAGCAAATTTTCTCCCGCTCACTTATTCTGGATTTTGAGCTTGTGATCATGAAGATGGCGACAGGCCTTGAGTTCTGCGAGGATGAAGGAGATTTACTCGGCGATGACGTTAACGAAGAGCGGGACCCTAACTTTGTGGAGGAAAGATTTCGCGTGGACCGTCGTAAACTAGAGCAAATGCTCCAAGGTCAGTAGCACACGAGACGCGATCGGTCCATCGAACGACTTTATTTACTCTCCATCTATATTTTGCTTAGCTAATCATTTGAACTTTATATGCTAAAGCGATATTTATGAATTTCAGCTGCTGTGGAGGGATGTGGCCAGACTGGCGAGGAGTTTTTCCAGAAGGTTAGAGGAGGTCAAATTATCTTTTAATTCTCGACATAATTGCAGCTGAGTTGTAAATTGTCTTGCGATGGTATGCCTCTCGTAGATCATGGAAGAAACGGCAACCACCATAACATGGCCATCAAAACTCAAGATCGGTGCCAAATCTAAGAAAGGTAAGTCAGTGAACAGTTCTATATGACTTGGTTTAGTTTGTCTTTTCAGTGGGCCTGAAGACACTGCACCGGAGTAGTTGCGCTTGGTTGACAGAGTAGTGTGTTTTAGCACGGGTCAGATACTCAATTTATTGTAAACTGAAGTGGAAACTGGGGTTGTTTTGATCCATTCGACTGGTTCGCCTGCTGTTTCTCAGGGAACATAATAAACTATTAGCTTCAAATTGGCTAGTTAAAGTATCTATAAAATTTTCACGGCTAAAAAAATTTATTTAAGCAACCTCTCTGACAGTTCCTTGTTCCGCAAAGAGCCTTATTCCGTTGATAATGATACTAGCAACCGCTTTTGTTTTTCGACAATAATTTTCTTTTGTAATACATTTTCTTTGTCTTGAGCTTTTATCAATTTACGTACAAGAAAAGACAATTACTGCAGCTATTTGTGCCTAATAATAACATCTTCAGGCGTTGTGAGAATTTGACGATGCGAGACGAAAATCTTCTTCTCCTCTCGACTGCGTTTTGACCCGCGTACACTTACATTTCCGGAAAGTTTAGGGTTAAAACTACACGTATTCATATAACGTGCGTTTTGGGCAATGTACATATTATTTTAAAGATACAAACTATAACTCGAGGAAGAAATATAGGAAGGCTTTTTGTATCGCAAGAGTCTGTTTTGGATTTCGTTTTCCCTAGATACAAGTATAAAGCGAATTGAACCGCTGCTTTAAGATTTGGTCATGTTCCAGCATTGTTTTAATTTGAACCCTAGTCTGTTATTGTACTCCAACGTGCATGTGGAGAAGATAAAGACTGGCTGATGATTTAGTCGAAATGTGTTCCTACCAATATCTCTGTTCGTCAAAGCGTATAGTATTTACTCTCCAAGACCGGTCATGACACGCTCTGCGAAATTTATTTTGA
Source organism: Porites lutea (assembly GCF_958299795.1). Taxonomy (NCBI): domain Eukaryota; kingdom Metazoa; phylum Cnidaria; class Anthozoa; order Scleractinia; family Poritidae; genus Porites; species Porites lutea. Next base: position 52,482,032 of record NC_133202.1, read on the forward strand.
AATCGACGAGTGTTTCGATTTTGTTTTGGAACTGCAAGTCACCAGCGTGTTTATCTTTGAATAATACATGTTTACTTTATTCAGCAGGAATTAGCCATTGCAGACTGAAAAAATTTTTATTCACTCAGAGTAATTAGCTCGTGCATGGTGAGAGTGAATAATCCTTGCAATATCTTTTAAGTCGAGTCAATCAAGCATGTTTGTTTCAACTGTGAATGAGAGAAGACGACACGCTTGCCAGAGCGAGTCACGCACACTTGTGACCTTGTGCTTTTCGCATGAACAAGCTTAACTGCTTACATTTTCCAGCAGAGACGTAATAAACATTTATTTCCCTAAAGTGCCTGCAAACTTTTGCTAAAAATCGACAACAGTTCTTTTTTATTTCATCTTTCGTTTTAATGCAGTAATAATTTTACTTCAGATGAAAATTTTCCGAAAAGCATGAACGTGGTCTGTCAGTAGAGCCGAATCGATCTGCGGATTGTTTGATAACGTCCTTTATGTCATTTTTAAACCTTTCGGTGATAAACAACAATTATTTTAGTTTATTTGTATAATTCAGCCATAAATCTAAGCGTACAGCAGCATTAGGGACCGAGGTACAATACTTGTACATCGGAACGTGTCGGTAATGTTTAATTACATCATTTTAGGCCTTCTAAAATGTAAAGTAGGCCAATTTTTCCAGTTAGGTTCGCAAAACGGATTTCTTCAAACAAAAGGTGTTTAGATGATTAACAAGATTTCATAGCATTACCGACTCTTGTGGCTGATTTTACATTGTTGCATCATAATCATGTGTTGATTGGGAGTCAGGGTCATTACATGTACCAAGGAAATGTCTTTTTGCTTATCAAAATAATTTTTTCTAACCACATCCCCTGATAGAAGTTTCTACTGCATGTATAATATCAGACAAGTACTCAGGAAATATCAGACAATATGATCTGCAGGCAAACAATAATGACATATTTGATTATGCTTAAGTCGTCACATTCCTTTTGGCATTTTTCTGGTTCGATGTGTATTTTTTTGATAATTGATTCTCTCTACGAAAATTAGAAATTTTAGTGTCAAAAGCACTCCGCATGATCAAGGTCGTTGCTTGCTTTCAGTCTTATAAACGTGGCATGCTGCTATGGAGGGAGGAAAGGAGTTGTTTGTTTGCGGTTGGTAGTTAAGTACAGATGGACATGTAACCATGACCTCCATTATATATGATGGATCATAAAATAAAATAAGTGCTAAATATATTTTAGCACATACAAGAAACGTGACATGAAACAGCTATCTTTTCATCTGATCCATTTTCCTATTTCATTATTTGCAAAAGGTAAGGTATCATAGCACGCCCCTCCCACTCCCCCTCCCCCTACAGGATCCTCTGTTGTTTCTAAGGAGTTCTATCATGTTGTCTTTCGTCCTTGTGGCAATGCTAACTGACAGATTTTATTGCAACCATATGAACATCGTCCTTGACCTTGATGTTTGTGAAGTATAAACAGTGTGCTAATTTATCCTTTAAACTCTTAACCTGCCATCAGGCAGTCCTTCGTACTTCACTTTTTTTTGGGAGACAAGGGGAAAAAAGTGCCTGATCACAGGTTATTAAACTTCAGGACAGTTTTGAAGTTTTGCACACATTCAGTATAACTGAGTTTCCATGTCTTTGCTAGAAAGTATGAGTGCTAAGCTCATAATACTTTACTCATTAATGTAGTCATTTAATAGGTTCAATTACAATTTCACTGTCTGCTATCTGTCCCAAACCTAAATTTGTAATTGGATTAAACTGTACATGATCATTATTGTTCACCTCTTTCTTATTATTTTCCGGCCTCCTAGAATTAGAAGAGGGCTTCATAGAGAGGGTTGATTTTAAACTCCCTCTAGAGTTGAGAAAATATGTTTTTTTCCTGTATAATCACAATGTACAAACCTAGTAAGTAATTAAGACATACAAATATGCTGTTTTCTTTAATAATAAATTGTTTTTCTAGCCCCACTAATGAGATAAAGATTATAAATCCTTAAACTCTTGAAATAATTTATGTATAGGTGAAGTAAGGGGTCCACCCCAAGATAGCTTTAGGAAATATGTTGTGAGAGCTAGGTGCATGAAGTGGAGGGACTGAAAACACAGTAGTTCATGAAATAATATAACTATCTCTATCCAGGTCCCTGTTGTTTGAAACAGAAACTTGCAAAATGCACCTTTTTCCATCAGGCCAGCCATAAAAGTTTGCTAGCTAACTCAAAAATATGAAAAGAACAAAAAAAATTTTCTTGCTTTTTTTGGTGAAAAGAAAATGCTTGCTTGGCATAAATAGGGCTGATAGATTTCCTAAAGTTTTAAGGTACAATAGCCTGATCATGTACAAGTGCAGTGAGTTTTGTTGGCCCAAGAGAGTTTAGTTGTGACTGCTTTAATAGTTCTTTAGGGTGTTATATAGTTTTGTATTATGGCACTTGACACATTCTCATTTTATTGGATATCATATATATTACTTGAATAGGGGTTTATTTGGTAGGTACCAAGGCACAGATTACGTACAACAAAAGAGACAATACAACCCCAGGAGAACTCTATTATTTGGTTCCTTTGATTCTCTTGTGATGTTGGTACCTGCAGAAAGATCCTAAATAGGGATCAAACTATAACAATGTAATTCATTGGTTTCCTTAACTTCGTTTGTAAGTTAATGATGGTGTCCTTTTTTCATGTATGTACATGTGAAGTGCGTATAGTAACTGGCACCAAACAACAGCTCATTTAACTTTACAGATCCTCATATCAAGGTAGCAGGCCTACCCGAGTCTGTAAGACAGGCAAAGGAAAAAGTCATGGCAGTCTTGGATACAAAGGTTTATTATTTTGATTGATTTCTGCATGCATGTTTAATGCTTCAATAGTTGAAGGGAATATATATATATATATACTTCATAGTTCATTCTACACAGATAATGAAATGGGCTGGGATATTTTCTTTTGCATCATGAGACGCCAAAAGTGCACAAATTGTGTGTGCATGCTAGAATGAACTCTGATCTGATGCTGTATGCAATTAAATAAAGTAAACTCTACAGAATTGTTATTGTTATGGAAATGAGGTTGATAATGTTGTTTTCCTTCGTCTCTTAGTCAAGTAGAGTGACCCTAAAGATGGATGTTTCATATACCGATCATTCACACATAATTGGAAAAGGAGGAGGAAACATTAAGCAAGGTCTGGTAATAATTAAGTATTATTATATACACACCTATGAAATACCAGGTGATCTTTCGTGCCAAAACATGATACTTTCACACGTGAAAATAACATCTATCACGAGAGAAAAGGGCCTTTTTTTGTCCTTACAGCACACAATTTTTTACTTTTAACTCATCCCACTTTTCACTTTATATGATTGGGGTGTCAGTAATCCAACAGCTCAAACAAAATAAGCAATAACCAAAGGAAATGCAAATAATTCTAATTTTCGTTCATTTGTTTAAGCCAATTAATTAACACAGGGCTTCTGATATTTCGCGCGGTCGCGGACCCGCGAAATTTGGGTATTTCCGCGAAATCCCACGAAATTCCCAAAAAAACGCGAAATACCGCGAAATCCGCCAGAAATATTTCCAAATACATGTCGGCAAAACATATTTAATACTTATCTTGGCTATAAGACCTGTTCTATTCACCCCAAACGTCCAAATTTATCTTGAAACTTCGTCAGTGCAACGAGTAAACAACGTCTCAAAACTACCAGGCGTTCTTAGATGAACGTTGCGAAAAACTGGGCACTAACCATAATGTTAACAGCTTTAGCATTCGCTCATTTCTCAAGCGAACTGTTGTTGAAAGAGCAAATGATTATCCCTGTTAAAAAAAGTTAAATAATGCTGGTCATATCGACGCAAAATTGATCGATTTTAGCAAAATTTGCCAAAACAAATCCAGCGAAATCGGCTGTTTTTTACTGATTGTTGCTTGGCAAAGTTTCCCCCCAAATTTCCCGTGAAATCGGCCGATTTTTCTAAGAATTTGCCCCGAAAATCCTTCGAAATTTGACTTTTTTCCGCTAAAATCCCGCGAAATCGGCCAATTTTTTTGCAAATTTTGACTTTTCTTCCGCGAAAATCCCGCGAAGTCGGCCGATTTTTCCGCAAATTTTGACTTTTTTCCCGCGAAAATGCCGCAAAATCGGCCGATTTTTCCGCGAATTTACCCCTGAAAATCCCGCGAAATTTTGTGTTTTTTTTCCGCGAAATATCAGAAGCCCTGTTAACATTAAAAATATTTTTCTTGTTACATTCCTGTTATGCCTAAAGGTGCTTAGTAATAGTTTATGTATGTCATTTCTTTAATAATATATTTCAGTTATGCACGACACTGGATGCCACATTCACTTCCCAGATTCAAATAGAGGAGCAACTAGTGAAAAGAGCAATCAAGTTAGTCAACCTTCAATGCAACTATACAGTACATGTCAGTTGTAATTTTTTCAAGTGTTTCATTGGTTATAGTGATATTTATTTAATTTTCATAAACTTACAGGTTTCCATTGCTGGTCAACCTTTAGGTGTTGAAAGTGCAAGACGACAAATCAGGGTAATATATATTATAATACTTTTATCTCAGATTTCCAAAATTACTGATTCTAGCTTTAATAAATAAAATTGTATAATTCTAATTTCTTGTTATCAAGGATCCCCACTGGCCCACTATTTTCAGAATTAATCATTATTACAATTCCCTTAATTTGAAAGTGAAAGAAAAAAAGAATGAATTGAATAATGAATATGTATAGTTTGTCTTCCACTATTCAAGAGTTTGTACAATTTGCCCATGCAAATTAGGTTCTTTAGTTAATTTTATGTATTTTTTTGCCTCTAAAAATCCAACATTTTTTTTGTTGCATTTGATAGCGTAGATTCCTTTAATAAGTTATGACACAACACAAACCCTCATGAACTTGAACCTCACTCTAACTCAAACCAAAAAGTTAATTGATTTCTCCCAAATTTCCTTCATACATGTACTGTAATTTTACCCGTGGTAACTTGAACCTTCAATAACTGGAACCTCCCACTAACTCAAAGTAAATTTTTGTTTCCCTTCAGATCATTTTTATATAATTTTACCATTGATTTAAGCGTGTAACAAGTTGGGAAAAAAATTAAAAAAAAACCCAGTCCACTGAAGAAGTCTGAAACATTGAATAGGAGTTTTTTTCAAAACAAGTGTGTCAAATCTTTGTCTTAACTTTTTTCACTCCAATTCAAATTGTGTCCATCCCTGTATATTAATCAAGCTTTGTTAATTTCTTTTTAAAAATAGTGATCTATATCTCTTGCTGCCCTTTAAGTGAAGCTGGTGCATGATCCTTGCATTTCCTCCCCATTTATATGCTTATTGTTTTCCTTATTTTCAGACATTTGCTTCAAAGTCCCGATAACACAAACTTTTTTTATTTTCCATCGAAAATCAAGTTATCAGGGGTCTGCTGTATCATCTGACAGTTATTTCAACAAGTCAATATTAATAGTAGTTTGGTGTTTTCTTTCATGATTATCAGGATTTACAACCCTTGGTTCTTACCTTTGAATTGCCACTAAGTGGAAGACTGCCATCAGATTCCAGTTCACCAGCAATCCAGCAGATAGCACAAGCCTGCAATGTCACCATCACTTTTAAACAGGTAAATAAGTAAAAATTTAATGACTTCTGCTAGCTGGTGGAAAATCAGTTTTCTGTAATTCCTGTTTGCTTGGTGTAATCATGTGGCTGTTGGTAGCATACTGTGCAGATCAGGATCTGAAATCTACTATTGTCTAATGAACATTACATAACAACAACAAGAACAACTTGTACTGCAACTTGCGAAACTGAATAAATTCATGATATAAGATTTAAATTGCTATCAAGAAGACTCAGACAAAGCCAATTAGCCTTGAAGCAACAACAAAACTCCGGAAATCTGGCCTACCATGTGCTTTTGTCTGGTGACTACATGTAGATGTTGTCTCAGACACTTAGACCTGAACGTTTGTCCAGTGGGCAACCAACATCAAAAGTTAATTGAATTTTGGACCTTTCAGATCAGCTTAAAATTTTTTAAATTGAATTTTTCCTGTGATGGTTACATGAATAACAAAGCCTGTGAGTCAAATTGTTTTGAAGCAGGTGGGGAAATGGTTTAGGAAGAAAATACTGGGTGATTCCACTTTTGTTGTGTTTTCAGTGTGTCATTTTGTACCTGATACCAGCAGAGTGGCCATGCAGGTCTCCCATTTCAATAGCCGGGCACGTTCCCTTTGCCATTTTGGCCCTTAATGTCAGCCCTGATTATCTGTAAGTTTGGGCTGACCTTAACTACTTTAAGATATAACATGTTCTTTGTGACAGTTTTTTTTCATGTACTTATGTTGTCTTACAGAGACCCAGAGCTGGCAGTCAAACAGCAATAATTAGAGGTTCACAGCAACATGTTGCTGGTATTAAGGTTTGCGAATTTTTCATTTATGAAAGTAATTATATAAAGGTAGGTTAAGTTTTAAGTGTTATTGTTTGTTAGTACAATGCTCCATACTGATGACATGTTACTACAGAGATTTGGGTAGTGTTTCTGATTGATTAAAGAAAATTTCCCATGTGGCAAAACCAATGAACGTTCTGTGCTTGTTCCTCAGATATCATTTCACAAGGAAACCAGTGATGCTGCAAAATGTCAGCTGTTTTCCTAGGTTAAGTGGGAGTCCAAATACATGATTGATTCCAGTTAGGATTATACAGACAAAATTGGACAGCACAAGAGTTTTCTGCTAGATCTGAGAAAGATGAGCCCATTAAAAAACAACAGTCCAATAATAGTGGCAAGTACTGTCCTATCAAAGAGGCTGAGGCAAGACACAGTCATTGTTGCTTCTAAATTCAGGGCTCCTCATTCGCCAGTAATACTGGAGAATTTTGTTTTAGATAAGATTAAAAACAATATAACATTGTTTTTAATTGAATGTTTTTGAATCCTCAGGATGCCATTTCCCATCTAGTTGAGCATTTCACAGCAAAAATAGCTGTAAGTACCATTTAAAAGTTTTTTTTTTTTTGTAGTTGTTAACATTACCTAAGCATGATGCTTCAGGTGCTTTTTCATTGACATTACCATGGATAGGTATCTTTTAAAACCCTTTGTTTTTAACTGCTGCAGGATTAGCTCAGTCGGTAGAGCGTTTGACTGCAGTTTCGGTTCGCAGGACCGGAACAACACTCAGGGTCTTAAAATTGACTGAGAAATAAAAGTAATGCCTTTGCCCTGCAAATGGCTAGACCATCGTGTGGCTCAGATGACCAAGTAAAATGGTGGTCCCGTCTCCAGTAGGAGATGTAAAAATAGTGTCCCTATTTAGTACTTTTGTGCTTAATACATTGACACTCAAATAAAGTGCATTTTTTTAATCTGTAGGTAAATTTTTATACCAGAAATACTTTATAAGGGTGATCTTATTTACAATACAATAGTGCCTATTTGCAGGTCCATTGACAGTTGGTCCTTGTCAGCTTTTAGGACACTATCCTTTTCATTGTTCCTTTCATATTTAAATTTGGTCATCCCAGCAAGGTTTAAATATTTGCACAAGAAAGCAAAACCCTGAGGCATTCTGGTCTTAGTAGTAAAATAGCGTCATCGTGCAAATGGCCTATTATTTGCCCAATAGAGAACAATTGACTTTTAAGACGGTAGGACACGGGAAATCCCAAGCAGGCAAGATAGGCTCATCTTACATGCTTGGGTAGCCAATCAGAACACAGGATTTGCTTTATCTTGCCTGCTAGTGGATTCAGCCATAATAATGAAAATTATAATAACAAAGGTGTTTTATTGTTTGTTCAGTCTTCAGTTCCAGTGAACATGCAGATTGATATTGCTCCTCAGCATCACTTATTTATTATTGGAAGAAATGGAGTAAACATCAAACAAATCATGCAGCAAACTGGGGCAAGGTCAGTTGTAGCCAAATTTTTGTGCCAGCAAGGAATTTGAATTAAATAAATGATATTAATATTAATTAAGAGGCAATGTAAAGATTTAAGTACTTAGCAATTAACCAACAATTAGGTTTTCGTTCCATCAATCATCTTGACAAAACTCTTGGTGGTTGTAATAATGGTAATATGATTGATTGAAGCAAGCAACTTAAACATTGGTTAATGTTTTGACTTGAGAGGTGGCATATGTTATTGAAAAATGCAGCAGAATGTTTACTCTACAAATTGATACAGAAAAAGAGGAGTACTGCAAGTTGCATTTTAGAACATTCACTCTAAACATAATTCTTATTTTTTATTGTAGCATTTCATTTCCTGATCCTAATGGAACACAACGAAAAGGCACAGTCTTTATCACTGGAACAGTGGAGTCAGTTATTCATGCAAGAGCACAGCTTATTGTAAGTAAACAACCAAGTCCTTAATTATGATAACTTTTAATTTTTTTCCCTTATGATCTTTACATGAATTAAATGCTAGTTGCATGGCATTTATCTTGCTGTTTCTACTCTATCTCTTAGGAATGCCTTCCCCTTGTACTGATGTTTGACCTACGAGAGGAGGATGGAGATATAGATAACAGTAAGATTTCTTTGCACCCTACATGTATTTTATTAAACATCTTTGTCATTATGTAAGTTTTAAGAAACCAAACTATGCACAAAGTTTTTAAGCCATCTAAGGTAGAACTGCAAATTTGTTGGTGCCTGCACCCAATTTTTCAACCTTCACTTACACTTATCGTAACTATTTTCTACAAGTGAGATGTTGTGTACTCAAGAAAGGGTTCAAGGAGGTCCAACCGCCACCCCCTATTTTCAGTGTTGATGATGTTTATTTTTTTAAAGACACAATGTTGTCAAGAAGGGACTGCTTGTCAAACAAGTAAGCCTCATAGCAGGGTTGTCAGAAAGTTTTGAAGTAGATGGCTGAGTTGTCAGAGTAAGTGGCCAGTCCAGGGATATTTTATTTAAAAAACACCATCTGAAAGAGATGCCAAGCAGAGTAGTCTGCCAATACTAACCAAGTAGGTGACGATTTTTGCCGGCAGCCAGCTACTTTTGACAGCTCTGCATGGGCCTTCCTAACACTCCTATAATATATATGGCAGTGTGCTAACAATTATCTAATGGTATGAACAACCACATGGCTTCATGTCTTTGGGTGTTCACCGTCTTGTCAACAGCACACTTCAGCAGTATATTAGAGTTCAGTGATGTCTCTTTTCAATAAATTATTGATATAAAACAATGCCAAGATCTCTCCTCAGGTTATTGTCCAAAGAATGCTAAAGCCTAATGACATAAAAAAACGTTTTTCTTGGGTCTGCACCTCACCACTTTTCTTTTTCTACTTATCTTGTATTTTTTGTTTTATTTTTACTTTTGTTTGGCAAATAAATAAATAAATAAATAAATAAATAATGGTAAGAAAAGTAAGATTTTAGTGAGTGACTAAATTTAGCAAGTTTGAATTCCGCTGGCATAAACTGAGGTTGTGGTTGTGCTGTTGTGAGATAGTGGCTGCTTTAAAAAAAATATTCCATGTAAATAATCCTTGTGTAATTGTTGACTGTTTTGCTTTTATGAGGTCAGGTCAGTTGCCTGCTTTCGGCAAACAGAGTTTTACGGAGTGTACTGTCATAGTCACTTTTTTGTATGTTTTTAATTTCAGCAAAGTTAAATACAATAATGGAGGCATATGATGTTTTTGTGAGTGTAAAACCCAAACCTAAGCAACCAAGTAAGGTGAGAAAATTAGCAATATTCTTTTGCAACTTAATTTCACCATAAGAGAATTATTATTTATTAACATTCTAGTCCAATATTTAAGGAATTACGACTGGGCTATTGATACAATAGTCACTATTGCTGGCTTTCCTAGTTTGGATATTTTTAAAGCTGTTCATGTCCTTTCTTTTCATTTACAGTCTGTGATTGTAAAGAGTGCGGAGAAAAATGTTGAAAACATGTTCATTGCAAGACTAGACATCCTTGGACTTGACAGCAACGAAAATCATGCTTCCTCGCCAGCATTTTCCACAACAGGCTTGGTTAATCATGACCAATGCACTGCCTCACTAGATAACCTCTCAAGAAATTACTTCAGCATGCTTAACCTTACCTCTGCTCCACAACGCTACATTCAAGGTCATCTGAATGGACATTCGAGCCCCACTCTTAGCCCAGTGGACCCTTCAGCTAGCAACCCAAATCCATGGTTGACTAGTGCTGTTTCTCCAACATCACCCACTATTTCAAACATGATTACAGCACATCCTCTCATAAACTGTGTAACAAGCTATCCAACGAGTCCTCCACCTCCTCCCGGACTAGGACCCCCTGTGACACTGACCTCTATGGCTAATAATCTACCAAGTGGTTATCTTTTGAATTACACTGGATCTACACCCAACTCAGATGGATACATTAACAGTTTAAGTACAGGTAATTAAAACGAGCTAACGCTAACCCGAAATATAGAGATATTGAGAATGCATAGTCACACGTAGGCTGACATGCAACACTCACATGGATCACATTGGTGCTGTGATATTGTAATGTGCCTCTCAACAAACATTTCACACAGCAAAATAATATTTAGGACTGTAAAAGTTCAAGTTGTTTGGTTACAGGGAAGTGTTTGCTACAAACATTTGACCTGTATTAAATAAACCACGTCAAGAATGTTGAACTGTTCGTGATCTGGTTGTTTGGTATTTTGGAGTAGAATTTGTTGCTTTCTTTAGAGGCAATAACATTCACCATTTGCACATCTCCCATATTACACCTGGTTTGCTCCTCGAATCACCCCCCCCCCCCCCCCCTTCAAAAAAAAATTGCATAACCTTTGTTTTTAATTTCCCTTGTATATTGCTTATGCAAAGTTTTGGTAGTGTACCAAATTCTCTGATAGCAACTTCTTTTCATTTCACCAGGTTCAACACAAGGTTGTCTAAGCAAGTCTCAAAGTCAGTTAAACCAAAGAAAAGGCAGTCCCCTTGGCCAAAGAGCTCCTAGTCCCGTTGGAACCATCGGGCAAGGTCCTGGATCAAGGACCTTTCGGCCTATAGACAGACAAAGCCTCAATGGAAGTCCCTTGAGACGTAGCTCGTCAGGCAGTTTAAGTCCTAGGAGTCAGACGAGTACAAGCCCATTGACTGTTGACGATGATGGTACGTTTTTTAAACACGGTAGATAATAATTATCAGCCTTACTCTACTGTGGCCTTTAATGAGCCGAGAAAGTTGTATTTGCACATAAAACCTTAAATGCGTAAGTGGGTTGTTTATACTGCATGAATTCCTGTATAAGTCTTAAAGTTGTGCAAGTTGAAAAATGCTAAATGGCATTAAATTAGGCACGTTCTGACACTACAGAAAGGGATCTGGTTTGACGAAAGAAATAAGCAGAAAACACCCTTACAGTGGCCAATTTAGTGTATCTCATTTCATTATTGATGTCAAATAGAAGTAATATACCGTACTGCAGATGTGTTTTTATGATTTTAAACTCCTATTTGGCGTTTTTTTATTTGCTTGTCTGTATGACAACACTACTGGTGAAATTAGTACCGAAATGAACTGAGACTGACGTTCGGTTATTCCATTACCTCTTTTTTGCCTTACAGCTTGGTCTTGAAACAATATTTACTCACATACGTTGCGTTGGCAATTGAAAAACGTTCCTTACCTGTACAAAGTCCTTTTGCATCTTTTTACATCTTCGGCCATTTTGACTTCGCAGAAATTTTTTCAAAATTATTAGCTTGGTTGGTGCCTTGCGCGCACAATTTTCCCGCCGAAACATAGTGGGCTGATTGGCTAAACTCTGTGCCTTCAAAGATAGCCGAGTTTTCGGTCCGTAAAAGTCCGTAGCGCCATTTAAAATAAAACTGGACATTTTGTGGGAGTAGATATAAATGCAAATTTTGCATTTAAGTATGTCTACAGATAGACGACAAACTTTCGCAAACATTTTGTTTGGCTCGAAGTCGCTTCCATCTTTCTTTCGTTGATCTGTGAAAAAAATTACACTGCAAATGGCAAAGAAGCTTGTTAGATCAGGTGATGGTATGTTTGTTATCATATTTGTCGAAAGAATCACTCGTTTTCTCTTTGACAAAACGTCACTAATCTCTAGAATACTATTCTTCGTAAATCTTCGATACGATTACGATTCAGTTTCTTCATCGGCTTCGTTCACAAATAAACACAGGTCAAAATATCGAGGTACGAACTCAACATCCAGGTCCTCAAGGTTGACAGACGTATTATAAATTTTTTTAAACCTTTTTTTTTTCTCAAGACAAAGACATTTAGAGCTGCGAAATGAGCAGTTGCCTTTGAGATTTACTTCCGTATCACAGCAAATCGGACCGCAAAGCAGTGACCAATTTTTGTAAATGATATAAAACAACCACCGTATCGGTAGTCGTAATTACGGGTTGATTGCTTTCTACCCCGGAGAAAAAGAAACGGCTAGGCTACCTTATAGAACGATGATACCACTTTCACATCTGCCGAGGAAATTCATGTTACGTTTTACAGTATATAGCTACGTAGCAGACATGTTCCTCTACCCCTAACCATTGGCAAAAACGGTGTATTTTAAGGTAGCGTACGTTTAACGTGTTGAAGATACTAACATACTTGTCGGTTTCTTCCTTTGCAGCAAATCACCACAGTATGGTTAATGGAAACGACCTGACTGACTCGATTGTAAGTAACGGAGACTCACTGAACAGAATACCACTGAGAGGCGAAAAACACTGGCTTTACTATAGCCACTAAACTTAGGACCCTAAATACTACTGTACTAACAGTGAAAGGCAATGATGAAACTGTTTAAAACATTGAAACGCAGATGAACGATGTATCAGGAACAGCCAACGACTTTTATCTTTAAAATAACAATAATTATTATGATACCCGGAGTTTTTTTACTAACTTGCCCACGATTTTCAGAGGCCATCACATTTTATTACCAAGATATTGCGATTATTGTTTTAAAAGGTCGTCTGAAAATTTCAGTATATCAACAAAACTTCCCCAAGAGTTTTCTAATAAAAGTGAGACTACTACATGTCTTTGAACTTTCGAACGGACCTATCAGGGTATAGCTAACAGCTTTGTTAAGACGAAAAAGCCACCTGAAACTTTCAAGACATCAGAGGGAGCAGTTTTTAGGGCAGCTCAAAATTAACCGAGAAAACCATTTCAGACACTTCTGACGTATTTGGAAACATTCAGTCGTTGGTTGCCACTGGTATATTGGGATGTCAATGAGTCTACATGCGTACCAAACGTACATTTTCTTTTCATACGCTTTCATAATAACTCTCTTACTCTTTTGACTGACAGATGTAACAGTAGACGGACATTAAAACAAGACAGACTCTTACACTCTGTACAGACCGCTTGCTTGCAAAGGTGCGGCACCGACATTGTCAAAGAAGTTGCATGGCCAATAGAATGTACATAAAAAGATCGGTTAACACGAACAGCGACCAACAACCAGCTTTAATTGTGCATAACAAGACGTGAGTTTGCAAATGTTTGCCTTGACACTTTTTTGTGCTGGTTTTATTTATCTACCGCCCCGACTTTTGAACGACATTATCGGTGTCAATAAACCGTTGACCAACTGAGTCGCAAGTCGCTTCGTTCTGCGCTGCGTTAACTTGGTGGTAAGTGCTAATTTGACTGATACATCAGACAAACTTACAGACAGATACGCAGACAGACAGACAGTGCCAGACTCTATAAACTGTATCGTACTTGGCTCAGTCATGGACATCGCGTTGGTAAGGGCTCTCATAGCCCAGTCGCCGATGGAAATGCTTTCTTGCGCTGTATTCAAATTGTGCTGTCAAAACTTCGCCTTGTTTTGTAGCTGATGTTTTGAGTTCTTTTTGTTTTTCAGCCATATCACGACTCGCAAACGCATGGCAGCAATGGGGGAAGCCAAAGCCCTGTTGGTATGTAATCCGGTTATATCGGCTTAAAGCAAACCTAGATATGAGGGGAACACTGACAGTAATGTGGTTTCAGAACCCGGGAGGAGGGGGGGGGCGTACTCAATAGAGTTTTAAACGGGGAGGCTCCGCATCGAGGTGCAACCCTTAACCCTTCTATATACTATTTTGATAAAAAAGGTACCCTTGCTTATACCTTTCACTTTGACAAATGTTACCCTTTTCACATACCTAGTTTAGAACTTTACATCCCTTTTCTGCTGTAAATGCACTTTTTTTGTCATATAGGTGAAGGCTACAGCGGCGTACGGAGTAGTATTCAGATTTAGATAAGCCTACTCTACATGGAGAGAAGGAATTAAATTATTTACAGACAGATTACTCTGGTTAAAAAAAAACTGACTTGTAAGGCGCGTCTTTACTCTAAGGAACGTCTTCGACTTTCCACTGTTATTAGCTCTCAAGGGTGATTATTATTAGTTGTGGTTTGACGTTAAAAATAAGAAAGAAAGAAAGCAGCTCTGTTGAAGTAAATTGGACAAACTGTTTTAACATTTTTTGTGGCATTTTCTTCCAGGTTCTTCCTCAAACCATTCCAAGAGACAGGCCAGTCAATTATTGTCCGGCACAAAGCATGTGAATTTTAAGTAAGTTGTCAAAGGCTTTTTTAATTTTGAATACCACGAATTTTGTCAGGAATATTATTAGTAAATGGAGCATTTATGTGCGATTGGTTTCGGACAACTCCAAGGGAACACGCACAATGAAACTGCACCTAGGTCGAGAAAATGCAACATTAGGGACCCTGTGATCGACAACGGCAACAACACTTAAAACGTCGCTATAAAATAGACTTTCACCTTTGTACAAAGTCACCCAGTTAGTTTAAAGAAGGGGAATTAGGTTGGAATTGAAGGGGACTGCGTCCGAGTTCACGGAGAGAGATGAATGTAAGAGGTATTCATCGCCTTGCCGTTCCCGTTCTAGTTAACGCAATAATTGGTTATTTCACATCGTGGTTATGCAGCAAAGAAATTTAGCGTGATGCACGCTTAGAGTAGGTTTTTTTGCCTACTTAAGTTTTTTTTCCCGTTGTTCCCGTTGCTGTTGCCGTCGTAGTTTTGTAAGGTTTCTACGTCTTACGCGACTAAGTACCGACGACGTTACTTCTCTCTTATGTAATAAGCATTTTTGTATGTTTTCTAGGACAAGTTCATCAAGCCTGAGCTCGGATTCAAGTGAACTAGATGACAGTAACTCTTCTGCGGTGCTGTGAGTACCAACCTATCCAAACTCAATACTACAACTGTGTACTTAATTTTCAGAAACATGGAGACCTTTAGGCCTTTTGTAGATTCTAAGACCAGGGGCCCGTTTCTCGAAAGTCCCGGTAACTTTACAGGCCCGAAATCAAATATTCAAATCGAAATGTAAAGAATAGGAGCGCGGGTCCTGGCTAGCAAACTACTCCATTTTATTTCATTAACTGATAGTTTTAACATGTTAGATGCAAAACTATTGAAACCTCGATCTTTAATGTAAACGGAGACAGCTTACCAGGCCCGTTAATTATCGGGACTTTCGAGAAACGGGCCCTAGGACGACAACGGATTTTCTCAATACTAATTAGTGCTCGCGCGTGAACCAGCGTCATTTTGGCGGGAAAACGCGGCAGTCGTCGTCATGCTACTACGGGTTTTATCGAAATGTAGTGATGGAAGCAAGGAATCAAATGTTGAAAGTTTTATCATTTTGCAACAGAAGCATGCTTCCGTTTTGCAAGCAGCAGATGAGAATATCCGTGTTAACTTTTATGGTGAAAAAAGGTGAAATGAAGCTTTCCGGGTTGTCTATTTTTTGGGATTGCACGAAAAAATATTTCGTCCTCGAATCCAAAGTTGTCTATTTATAATTTACCCATTGTCATCAGTGAATTTCAATTTCACCTCAGATTCAAATTCTGTTTCTCACGCTCACTCGCGTCTAACCTTTCCGCCCTCCTAATAGAAGTATTTAAATAGATTCTTTTTTTCCAATTTTGACTGTCAAAGACAATTATAGAGACGTTTTATGAAGTTTTGACGTCTGAGACTGTTAGTGAAATGAATTCCTGATGTTTCCTTTCAAATCAAACATCTTAAGGGAGGTTGGTGGGCTTGTGCATGAGGGGAATTTCTTTTCCCTTAAATTTTTACTTTGGCTGTTACTGCATGGGAGTGAAGGAAGGTGTTCCAGATTGTATGAACAGATTCTCGCGTAAATACCCTGGATACCAGAGGTTTTTTCCCCATGAGTTGCTTCGGGGCGACAGGGCCGGTGTCACGACCGCCAGAAAATGCTTATCGCGCGGGTCACAAGGCATGAAGACTTGACCGAAACCGGAAACGGCGCATGAAAAGTCTCTGGCACCCAGGGTACAAATAGATTCCGTTGAATTCGAGTTTTAACTTTGTTTGTTTCTGTTTTCAGTTTACAAAGGATCCCTCCAAATACGCCGACCCAGACAGTAAGTTTATAGCTTTTTGTGGGTTAGTTTTGTTTGATATTTTGCATTGTTTATTTGTTTTAAGTAGTTGTTCGGTCTCAAACTTCTGATTTTTAATGTCTTTCACAGGCAGATAAGTACGATTACATGAAGACTATGGCGACAGTAGGTAATGCTTTTTTAAAAAAGTTTATTAGCTAAGGTTGCTTGCTGTAATTTAATGTCAACTATTACTAGTTTAATATTAACCTAATGCCATTTGGCCTTATGCTGTTTTATAGTTGAAATAGTGAAACGTAAATCACTCATGTGAGATGATGTGATGACTGCTTGGTTTTTAGAAAGTGTGAAGATGCTAACTCGAAATGTCTTTCTGTTGTTTAGCCATGCAAAGGAAAGTTGTCGTTGACGAAGTAAGAACACCGACCAATACATGGAGCGGACTCGGATTCTCAAAATCCATGCCAGGATCAGCGATAAAAGAATTGGTAAGAACAGTAACGTATGCTCTAAAAGGAGAACATTCTGCCGTACGGATCAAAGAACGTTTATTGAGCGCATGTGTTGTTGGTTATTGTTGGTTTTGCTGTCCTGGCCCGGGTTCCTAGAAAGCCGATTAGCGCTAATCGAGGATTAAATCTCGCTAATCGCGGAATACATTTTGTCTCACGATTTGATCCTGTTCCTGAAAGCATGATTAACCTTAATCTAGGAATAAACTAAGTGTTAATTTTAACCCACCTAGCGAGGTCGATTAAGTCACTAATCGGGGGAAAACGTTAGTAAAACAAACAAAATGGCGGACTTACCGTTGCCTCAGATACGTGAAAAAAAGTTCCGACAGCAAGAAATTGATCTCGACCAATTCACTGATGAAGAGCTTTTCAGTAAAAACGGGTTTGGCCGAGAGTCAATTCAATATTTGGTAGAAATCCTCAAGAACGACCTCGAGAGAAAGACGAGGAGAAAATATAAGCAGTTGCCAGGGTGGTTACTACTTCATGTAATAAATTTGGTCATTATAAAACATGGACTGTGGACTGCGGATTGAATATAGGGACTATGTTATAAAAACTGGGCCAAATATTTCTAGGTAGATGAAGAATTTCGGTTTCCTCTTCTTCTCCTTTGGTTCAACCTAGACCACTTCATTTTCCGCCATTTTCCTTTACTTCACCCATACCTAAACATTTTTCGCGCCATATTTTTTAAAAGCAATCATCCCAAAAACTAGTTAAACCGGTTTATTTTAACACTAATCTCGGATTAGTTAATCGCGGGTTTATTTCGCTTTCAGGAACTCCTTTTAAACCCACGATTAGTTATCCGAGGAATAAGAAAATTAATCGTGGATTTGACGCTAATCGGAGGATAGTTTAATCGGCTTTCCAGGAACCGGGGCCTGAGCTGTAAACACTTGTTTCCACACTCTGAACTGACCTTGGACACCTTGTGATCCCTACACAAAATAATTTCTTATATGGGAGTGAGCACTGACTACAGTGATTAGGGTTGAGCACTGACAATTCACTACTTTCACATAGGCCATAATGCACGAAATTCCATTAATGAATTTGTTTTTCGAAAGTTGAATCAGTTGGTAGTTGTAGATTTTAGATTAATTAATCTCTGCATTCCTGCATGCGTAATAAGCAGTGATAATTATGAAATTTCGAGTAGCTCAATTTTTTTGAGTTTGATGTAAATGTCTTCAAAGCAGTTTAGTCCATTCAAAGATATTTTCCGGAATCTGTCCGAATACAGAGAAGTTATCGAAAAAAATTCACTGGTTATTACGCATGCAGGATTGCAGATTTGAATTTGATACTGGCTGCGGGAACTACCAACAGATTCACTTTTCAAATGGTAAATTCATTAATGGAATCTTGGGGGGTACACTTGACCTAGCTTGACTGCAATGTGCTAACACCTCCTTCATTTTTCAGTTGGATTTCAAGGCCAATAACAAGGGGAATTTGTTGCCTTATAATGGACCACTCAACGGTAGCTTTGAAGTGAGTTTAAATGAAGGCCTTTTTTTCTACTCTACGCTCAGTTATTCTAGATTATAATACAGTTACGATACAGTATTTCATGTTATATTCTAATTGGCTTCCCAGCTCAAACGAATATAAAGCATTTATCATGTAATAGGCAACCACAATTGGGGTGTGTCAACACGAACCGTGTGCAGCGACCCTCTTTACTGTGCCTTCATTAACAAAATGGATGGGAATGATACAACAAACAGAATGAAAACTCGGAAATGTAAAAAAATACAGTAAGAAAGCCACCCTACAAACCGATCTAAACTATGCTCGTGTAACAATGATAACGTAAACGTGCTGAACCTTTCATATAGCAGCATGCAAAAACTACATCTAAGAGAAACTGATAACCCCTAGTCACTGGGTATTTAAATTTGAGGGCGTAGGGACGGTCGTAAGACGCGAATGAATGTAAATGACAACTACTCAAATATATAGCCTACCGCTAATGAAGCAATTGTAACAGCATACCATGTAACACCCCAAAGAAAGGGTTACATAACCCATGATAAATCATTTTCTTTCTAGTCTTCCAATCCTTCTTCGTTGTTCTGCTGTGGTCCTAGAGAGTCCCGCGGCAGAAGTAGTTTTGAGGTACGTATTGATTCTGGCTTGCTTTATACCGTGAAATTCCGAAAATAAACCCCGGGGCTTTTATTTTTCAAAGGCCCTTTTTGAGGGGCTTATATTTGGAGGGGCTTATCTACAGAGGGACGTTTGTGTTCCAAAATCGATTGTGCTAGCCTTATAGTCTGAAAGAAATTTACCCTTTTTGCTTTGTTTTACTTTGTATTTGAGGGCAATTTCCAAGTACAAGCCCCCCGGGGGGGGGGGGGGGGCTTATATTTGGATGGGTGATTTAACGGAGGGTTTTTTGCGTTACGAGTTTGGGGGACTTATATTTGGAGGGGCTTATATATGGAGGGGCTTATTTTCGGAATTTTACGGTATCTCTAAATTGGGATCGGGAGTTCTTCTCGTCCACATGATAGTAAAGACTATGGAAAAAGCGAAAGGGGGAAGGAACTCCCATCTCTCTACTAGGGAGCTTTAGCATGGAAGACGGCGACGGCAGCGAAAACATCACTTTTAAAATGAATTCCCGTTTTTTCAAACTTTGAAGACCGCACTCAAGTTTAGAAAGAGAAAGAAAAATATATTGTGCGTCGCTTGTTTACATCCTCAATAAAACGTGAAATAAGACATTTTCTCGTCGTAGTTGGCAGTGACGGCAAAGAAATTTTCCAAGAAGTGTTACGCACGTGCAAAGTTGTTGTTTTATGTATTAAGCTATTGCATTTTTGCCGTTCTCGTTGCCGTCGCCGTCGTCGTTGCTAAAGCTCCCTATTATCTCTCTACTACAGGCGAATCCTTGTTTACATTCTTTTCCTCATTAGAATATGCTTATAAAATATAATCTCTGAAAATTGAAAGAGCATAACAATTTTAGTTATATCTGAAAATTTGAGCCCGATGTACCGAATAGTTTCGGAGAAATTCTCTTTGAAAAAACCCCAAAGCTCATTAGCGTTTTGCCTCCCAGCAATTTCGCAGTGTTTGATTGCTCCTATTTTCTTTGTTATTGATTGCAAAGAGTTGAAACGTTCACAAACTGCTCAAATTAACCAGCTCTTTCAATTTTTGTACCGAATTTGTCTATACGGCTACTTCCTCTATGGGTAAACTATTATGCTAATGAGCAAAAATGTTAACAATGACGTCACGATGAATCCGCCTGTATCTCTCCTTCTCTTTCCCCTCCCTATTGTCCCCTCTCTCGCTTTTTTCGCTCTCTTCAATCTCCCAGGGCCAAAAAGAGGCCCTCGCAGAGGAGTAGGTTCTCGACTTGTAAAAAAGAACACTAGTACTTAAGAATACTGGCCGCTGCTCAGTGGAATCCAGAAAAAAATATTTTTAGTGTGCAAGTAAAGTTTTCAATTTTTGCAGGCTACGCTCATGACGGAACGATTTGAGGAGGAGGAATTATCAAGTACGTATATCACTGTGTAATTATTCTGATCGTTTAATTTCGTTTGGGGATCGTTTGGTGTAATGATAGTGGCCCTTCTGAGACGGGGCACTCACGCAGAGGAATTTCGAATTATTTCATCCTGAACTTGCTCGTAAACTAAACTATTAGCAGCTGCTACAGTTGATTTGTTTTTACTTTATGAACGTTGTTGTGTCTTCTTGTCTAATTGAAAATGTTGGGATCTTTTAAAGTAGAGAAATTCTTACTTGTCTCCCTAGGGTCGGAAATAAAGCAAAGAAGTAGCTTTCTCTTTAGTGTTTTCACTTGATCCTAGAATTGAGAATTGGAGTTGAAGTTAGTTAAAATTACCGTTTTTCCTCGACAGAGCTTCGCCTTCGAATAAGCGCCGCATCTTCTCAGCACTATTGTTGCTCATAAATCGAAAAAAATCAATAAGCACAGCGGCCCTGTTTCGAGCAAATAAATACGGTAGGCTATTATTCCATGCTAGGGACTTGGGCCGCTTGTGGCACGAGTGCTACTAACCTGTGCCATGTTCTTTCTTGTTGTTTTGTTTTTCCAGGTGAAAGCTCCAGAGCAGGAGCAATTGGTTCCAGAAGAAACAGCTGTTCATCCCTCTCACATTGCTCAGGTGAGATAATCTGTAATTACAGAGACTCACTACAAAGCGGTTTAACTTGAGTTTTACAAATCCAAAACAGAGATTGAGTGCACCAGTCAATCACATTTCGCTGTATAATAAAGTCGATTCGCTTTGCTCTTTTTAGAGCCACCAAGTTTAATGAAAGTTACATTATCCGTACAAAATTATCTACTCATAAAAATGATTATAACAAGATGAGGCACTACTGTATAACCGGCCGCGAAGTAAAAAACAAGAAACGTTTTTATTATGCTTGGAAATTGTCTTTCTACTTTAGTATTTTATGATCAAATTTGGTGGTTTTATGCGCAAAAGTGGATTCTGCAGAACACTGGGTACTTTGCTTAATATTACACGCTTTTGCCTCACTACATGTATATCCCTTAGTGCTGTTTGTTTATTATTTGTAAGTAATGTTTGTTCCCTCGTTATTGTTTTTTTCTGTTAGAACTTTTTGATCTATTTGAAAAGATTGGCCTTACGAAGTATTATAGTATTTTTCAAGAGCAAGAGGTAACTATCTCTACTTCATAACCACCTTCTTTCTGACCATCATCGAAGGTCTAGCTGTTTGTAAGATAAATAAGACAGTAAATTTATTTCTCAGTTATTTTAAGACGCTGAGTGTTGGCCTAGCCCCGGGAATCGAAACCAAGACCTAACGCTTTAGAGGTCAGCGCTCTACCGACTCAGCTAACCCCGTCGCTCATTTCACATTCCCATGGTTACGACTTACCTTTTCGTTCACAAGCTTTTTAATAGCCTGCCTACAGACGTCTCCTGTTTCTTTTATTGCTCAAGGAAAAGTGACAAGTGACGGAAATGGGAGACATCTGCAGGCAGGCTGCAGTTTAAAAGCAATATGTCCAGGATCGATCTTGTTAGCAAAAATTTGCTAGCAAATTGTTTTCGCAATTTTAGCAAAAATAATGATTCACAAGAAAATTTGGTGAGACACTCACTTGCAAATATCGCAAGAGTAGTAAGAAGAACAAATTTGACAAAGATCTCGCGATTGTTGCGAAATTTGCAGACTTCTCGAGGCCTTTCTTGACTTTTTTTCTCTCCAAGTCTATGATTTTGTTAAGTTTGTTCTTCTTGCTACTCTTGCGATATTTGCATGTGAGTGACTTGCCAAATTTTCTAGTGAATCATTTCTTTCGCCTTAAAATTGCGAAAACAATTTGCTAACAAGATCGATCTTGGACATAAGTGAGTCACGCTACAAATTTTAAAAAGCCAAACCTTTTCTTCTCATTAATTGAATTCCACAAAAATCGTCGAGGTTTGTTATTCAAGACTTTATTTAGGTATTGAAACTGTCTCCTGTCGTCTGTTACAACAGATGACAAGGATGGACGTCATGGATTTGGGGCTATAATGGGCCAACTTAGTTTTTCAAGTTATAATGCTATGCCTGTAAAATTCACCAAAAAAATATAATTATGGTTTGTACTCGCTAACGAAATCTGTTTGATATCCTCCGTATAACTCTACAGAAGCATTTTGTTCATGGGTAAAGGCATTAAGTAGTGACTTCAGCACAGAATTGACCCAAAACTGCAAACCTTCTTGTGACACAGCCCCTTAAATAGTGTATTTTGTTTTATTTGGTTCGTCCCCAATAATTCAGTATTGATTAATTAGAAGGACTTTTCTTGTGGACGAATTTTCGGGGACTTAATTTTGTCAATGTTAACTCATTATAACGCCAACATTTTCTGTAATCTTTTTAAGGTTGACTTGCCAACATTTATGACTTTAACCGAAGAGGACTTAAAGGAACTTGGCATCACCGCGTTTGGAGCCAGAAAGAAAATGCTGCTGACAATTCAAGGTGGGTCTTACGTTATATTAACCGTTTTCTTGAAGAGGTGTAGAATTTACTTTACAATACTTTATTTCCGTTGTCACCTGGTGCTTGAATAGCCTGCTAGAAGTAATGGACGCAAGAAAGAACGAGGCGCGCGAGGGAGACACGCGAAAGGAGAGGGAGCCCCCTCTCTCCTGGTGTGTCTCCCTCGCGCGTCCAGTTCTTCCTTGCGCCCATTCCTTCCAAGCGCCTGCTACGCAGGCTACAACTAGAATTTCGCGCGTCACCAACACCCTTTTTGGCTTGGCCAGGACTGGTTTATACAAACTTAGTTTGGCGATGTTGAACGTGGCCGTCGTGTGATGATGGAGGAAGTTTGAATTGTGTTGACAGCTGCAGTTTTAGCCTGTTCACAAACCCTCTTTATATTTTCCCTTTAGAGATCGTCGAGTACAATTGTCAACATTGTTCAGGGCCCAATGTGTACAGGAAATACTTTTGTAATGATGTATCGCGTTAAACGATTTTTTGAAATTACTTTAAAAAACACGTTGAAATGAAAGATATTTTGTTCAACGTATAAACAAACCCGGAGGACTAAGAACAAATAATTTCAGCTCAGCTTTGAGAAAAAAAATGAAACGCACTATGACATATTCCCTTTAATACCATCTCCTGGTCATGTCATAGTTTCCAATGAAATGTTCCCTCATTTTCCATGAGAGTGAAAATCTTTATCTTTAATTTCTCCTCTTAGATATGAAGAACACTCCAAACGTCGAAACGAAGCAGCCGAATCCAAGCCCTGCAGACCCTCCAGGACTTTCACGAAGCCTTTTTTCCGATCATTCTTTCAACCCACTTCCGTTCTATCGACGTCATCCCGGTGGCATCGCCAGCAGGAGTGGAAAATGGTGACAAGTTTGAAAAACAAAACTAATCTATGATTAAATTATCTACAAAGTAGAAGGTACCATTTAGCCCGTTGTGCGAAGAACAGTTTTTCTTACATTTCGTTGAATCGGCGCGGAAAGGTCGGAAAATTCGCCGCTTTAGAAACAAGGAGGGGACCGGAACGCCAAGCCTGCGTCACATCCGAAACAAAAATCTGGTTAAGTCGGTCTGCGAAGCAGCGCCGAAATCCTTGTTCTGGGTCCCACCTGTGTACCAGGATTTGACTACGTGCCATGTTTAGCTCTTAAAAAAAAAACTATTGTCGAGTTACCAATCATTATGAAAGGAAATTCGAAACGTACATTCGGCAATAGACCTTATTCACGATTTCCGCCATCTTTGCACGCGCTAAAGGACTGATGGGAAAAAAAGCAATGTCACGTGGTTCCTCGGAGGGGGGGGGGGGGGGAAACAAATGATACATGCTGCCAGTGCAAAAAATCGCGGTAGAGTTTGTTTGCTCTAGACAACAGAAAATAAAGAACGTTTCATAATAAAGACGATGATGGCAAATTATGGGTAGAAGTAAAAAAAATTGTTACTTCTTTGGATGCTGTATCTACCGTAGATGTCCTCACAACAAACAATAATGTCGTAAATCTTGTCGAAACTCGAAATGTACTTTTTGCTAGACTATTAAATCAAAAGCAAATGCGACCGCGATTTCTTGCATTGGCAGCTTTTATCATTATTTTGTTTGCCCCCTGAGAATCCAAGTGACATAGCTTTTTTTCCCATCAGTCCTTTAGCGCGTGCAAAGTTTTAAGTTTTCAAGTTTCGAGTTTATTTATTATATATTAAAAAACTTTTACAATCAAATCTGACTGACCTGCAGGTAGCTAAAACTAATCGAGGCAGGTCAGTCTCACAAGTTTTAAAATATTACAGATGTCACAAAAAAAGAGATGGACAAAGTAACAGTTTCGCAGAAAAAAAGGAAAGAAATGAGAAAAAATGTGGTTCCACATTAAACCAAGAAAACGGAAAACTAATTAAAGGACAAAAAAAAAAACAATTATGATGATAGGTACAAGTTATATTTGTAGAGAAGAGTTGTAAGTTAATATTTTTGGAGTCTGGTCATGATTTTGTCGTTATCTATATCGTTGTCTTCGGTTTTCAGATGGCGGGTGGTTATGAGTAAGATTTCGGTTTCGGCTCCTGCTATTCGTTGAGTCCTTTGGGGGCACAGAACAGGGATATCGGCGCTGCGACGCAAGCTACGGAACACCGAAATTATTTCTGGGATCCGTTGTTACTTGGGACTCGCCGGTCAGCTACTGGTGAACAGTCCCAGAGGCCTTTGCGAAAGTTAACTCGACCCAGTTTCCTTGTGGTTTCGAAAGTGGCGAATGGTATGGTAACTATCATTATTCTGAAACGTCTACAACTTGAAGCTTTGGGCAGTTTTATGTCCAGTATGTTGTATCTCAAAGGAAATAATCATTATCCTCTCGAAGATCGCTTTAAGTGTATTCAAGATTATGAAGTCAAGAAACACCCTAAATTATATCACAAGAAAGGGAATAATCTTAGTTGGGATTTTGAAATATTCCGACTTGTTCAGGAAAGTTGTAAATAATAGTCAAAGACCAGAAAAAAAATTGAAAATTGGTCCCGCATTCGTTTCACATCTAATTTATAGTTTTTACGTAATAAGTTAAGTAGCCTGGAAATGAATTTGAACCTTCCCTTGTAGCTGGGAAGTGGTATTTGGACGAAAATAATGTGATCATCTTCCAAGATCAATTCAAATTGCACTCCGCTATAAGCAAAATATTTGAACGTGTTTATTCGTTTTAGTGAAAAAACGTGAACTTAGAAATGTTTCACGTAGTAAAAAAAAAAAGATAAAACATTGTGAGTTGTCAAAAAAGTGGAAATGATTCAAGTTCATTTTGCCACATATTTTCTAGTTCTATACTGTTCAAAAGATATTTCGTAGTCATATTTATAGAAAGTGAAAGGTTTTACATTTATTCGAAGAAAAAGATATAATCAACTCGCTTCAGACGGCGTCTGAAGCTCATAAAATTTTATAAAAAAATTCTGAATTCTTTTATATCGATATTGCGGAGTAAATTCTTGGATTTTTACCCGTCTATATTTTGAAAATTTAGCGAAAATTGCATACTTCGCACTTGGCTATCATAGTGATTACAATAATATGCATTTCAGAGTTTTGACAGAAACAGAATGACTGTTGCTACAACACACAAGTTATACACCTATCATTTTTGAGCTTGAGGGATTTGAGGGGTTGGTTGGGGGGAGGGAGGGGGGGGATTCAGTAGGTCAGTGTGAGACATCTGATTTTTCAAAAGGAATCATTTCCTGTAATTTCAACTTAAAAACTGAACAAAATCCCTTTCTTTTAATGGGTCGCTTCAATAATATCCACCAAAATATCGGCATTTCACCTCATAAAAGAAAAGTGGTTGTTTCTGTTGTTATCCGTGAGTAATTAACATGGAAAAAGCTGTTTTACAAATTCCTTTTTCCAATTGGCTGACAAAACCAAAAGCATCATGAATCAAGTTAATATCATTGACATAACAAAGTAAATCCAGCGTCTCCTCCCATACTAAACTCCGGAGGGTGGAATGGAGAGATAGTTCATTTGCCTCACACATGCCTAGTAGCTTGTAACAGTTTCTTGTTCCATAGATTAGCGATACCATATGACTCTTCGGGTGACACAAAACTCTGTGTGACGTCATTTATATAAATCACAGTGTAAGTGATGGACCAGTGTGTTTGGAGAGACCCACCAAAATAAATGTCCGGACTGGAAAAGTGGTAAAAGTATCTATAGGGACCAGAAGGGAATGGATAAAAAATGAGGAAACAGTAATGCGAAATTACAGTAAATTAATAAGAAGGTCCCCAATAGGTTTTTCGGGATCCGGGATTTCCATTATTTGAAGCTCGGGATTCGGGATTGAAATTATACACGCGAAGCAGGATGTGAAAAACAACCATTGGGATTCGGGATTGAAACTATTCACTCGAGGCAGGATGTCAAGAATAACCCTCGGGATTCGGGATTGAAACTACACGCGAGACAAGATGTCTAAAATAACCCTCAGGATTCGGGATTAAAAGTATACACGCGAGGCAGGATATCAAAAATAACCGTCGGGATTCGGGATTGCGCGAAAACTTGGGTCGATGACGCGATTGAAAAAGCCTATTGGGGACCCTCGAGTAAATAAAACAATATTCTTGCTAATAAATAAGACGGCCAGTCCCTAACCGCTTTTTAACGCTCATACAACATGCAGTAACTTTCCTTGTGGTTTTATTTGTGCATTGTTTCCTTTATTTTGAGAGGAGCTACGGGACAAAGTCGAGTTATACATATGAAATACCACCACAAACACTTAAGATAACGTTTTTTACCCTTTGGCTGCAAAAAATATTTTTAAAGTAATATTTTGTTGAACAGTTCTTCAAAGCCTATTTTATTTTCATTAAATTAAATTACAGTATTTTTGTTAACAATAATTAAATTTAAATTTAAATGCATCACGAGTTCTCACAGTTGTAGAGTGAACTCCAGCGCGGAATATTCAGAATTGGAATCACAAATTTGACAATGATTGTGTTAGATGTTGAGATAACGCAGCAACGTACGTGGAGACAGAATTTGCAACAAAAAAATGTAGAAAAAAATTGAAATACTATAGTTTGTTTTACTCTTTTGAATTGATTGATTATACAGACTTGCATGTTTTAACTTACGCATGTTAATTGTATTTAAACAAAATAGAGTTGAGAACAGCCATATTTCTGGGGAGATGTTCGGAGATGCAAACCCATTTTTTTGCTGTGGTTTAAATGTTTAAAGAGAGTAAGAAATGTTATATTTTTTCTCCAAGTACACCCTGGCTTAATTTAGTTTTGGTTCAGGGCCAGTTTCAGTCATCATTCACCCTGCTAGCAGAGCCTTTTTATTTCACTTTCTCGATTTTGCGTACTTGAGAAAGACTCTGTATGCATGAATGGAGTAAGATCTTTGTTGAACATACCCTGCTTGTTGCTAGGATACAGTTTTAAACCCAGGCCTTATGGACGTGCGCTTGGTACAGCGGGCTCACTTATGACCATCGGTTTATCAATAATCGGATGCTTACACTCGGAAAACTAGAAAACAAGGATTGGCCAGTTTAAAAGTTCGGTCTTCGCCGTCTTCGTGAAACGATTAAGGCAGTGCCGCCTTCTGCCTTCTTCACTCAAGAAGAAGACAAAAGGACGCTTTGCTTGCAGAGTGATAATCATCTGAAGTTTCCTCACAATTCAGTCTCCGAACATCTCCACAGAAAATAGCTTACCTCATCGTAAATGCCAAAGTGACAACCGACTAGAATCGAACGTGATTTATTCCTGAATGATGAAGCCATACATTTTATCTGGCGGTCTTAGAATGTTGTAATAATTGCTATTTTAGCTCTGAAAAATATATTTGGAAGTTGTGGTATTGTTCTAAATTATTTTGGCAGGCTGGAGAAACTTGCAGTTTATTTTTGAAAGAAGTATTTCAACCATCCATTTGTCAATTTATTGATTAAGAAAGGTGTTTTACTGACAGGGAGATTTTTATGGTAATAAAGTAAAATAGTCAGGCCTTTCCTTTCTGTTGACTTGATGGTGGTGCCAGTTCGTGATGGCTAAAATGAAATGTGATCAGGATCTTAGACAGAAGTGGCGCTCGCTTTTGAGGGAAAAAGAAGGCCTAGAAAGTCTTTTAACACTGCCACTTAAAAATTTACTGAAAAAAAATCTTTTACTTAATGTATGCCTATCACAACATTCGGAACTAACTGTAAGTCTAGTGTACCATAAATGTTATTAAAAGTAACAAGCTTTATCAAGACAGATATTTAGCTTCTTCTTTTAATATGTAAGACCAAAGAGATATTCCTCTCATTCAACCAACTAAGTACAAAGCCAACCCAGGACACTGTTAGGGGCGTAGCCAGGATTTTTGCAGAGGTACGCACAATTCTCCAAATCGCTTTGCACCCCTCCCTCCCCACCCCACTTCCCAGAAAAACTTCCTTGATTAAAGATTTGGTTACGTTGTTAGTCTAAGGAGTTTTTTCTGCATATGAAATGACACTTATGTCCAGGATTGAACACTGTTCCCCAAGCAATATATCAAGCGTTACAAACAACAAAAATGAACTTTGAAAACTGATAGGCAAAAAAGTTTTCCAAAATCACATTTGCAATCGGTCACGCAACGCTCCTGGGTGACGACACTACAAAGGGCTGTCTAGTAGACTAGATCACTCTATGCATATCTGTTGTTTTGACCGCGGTTCACTCCGTATGGTGGCAGTTCCTACTGTTTCAATTTTACGTTTGTTTCCTGACACGTCAGCTCCATTATGCACAAAAAGACTGGCTCTCAACAGAACAGTTGTTTGCTTATTGTGAAAGACAGTCTAAAGTATAACGGAGTACACTTCAGTCTTCTGAAAACTCTTGTTGCATTTCCGGTAGCTCAATTGGCAACGGCCAAATAACCGATACTTCAGGAATCTACTTGCTTTTTGCAGCGTGTGCTGCTAAAGGCAATTGCAATTGCGGGCTCTGTCAAAACTGTTCATAAGAAGATCCAGCTAAGCTTTTTTCGGTTTGTACTCTACAGACTCGACACAAAATGACGATTGAATAACCAGGTCTTTACGAAAAAGGGGGTTTGATAAAGAACACAAGGAGGTGAAGGAAATGGAGGGGAGTATTAGATGTTTAGTCGACGAAATATCCCACTATAATTTGCTCCAGCTTCAAAGATCCACTTTTTAAGAACTTTGTGATACCTTGTGAAAGTTCTCATGAAGATCTTAAAGTTAGAGGACCTGATGAGTTCGATTTTTCTGTTTATAGAAGAGGGTCTCAATGGGGTGGTGGCTTTTACGGTTATCGACTAAAATTTTGGCTTTTTTACGGCTATCGGTTAATTTTTTTCAGTTACGGTTAACAAAAAAGTTAAAAATTAACTTCTTTTGTTTCAAAAAGTTAAATATTAATTAACCTGTATTTTTTGTATCTTTAAAGCAAAATAAAGAGGTCTTAGGATCATCTCGGGCTGAAATAAGCTATTCTTTTGAAAAATTTTAACATTTGATGGATCATACTTTTTATAAAGTATTCCACTTCTTATATTATTTTACACATATAAATGTCAATAGTCAATTTAAAAATAATCTTTGTGAAAAAGCAAAGCACACACACGCACGCCCAACTCAAGGCCTGGGCCCGACATTCATTACAACAGAAATGGCCGTTTTCACATTAGAGACGGGTTATTCGTGTGAGATGGGTTATCCGTTTGATGATTCGCGTCAGATAGGTAATGTCTTAATTTGAAAATGGAATAGTTTTAATTTTGAATGAACAATCCGCCTGACTTTATCCGTCAATTTCGACGGACAGTTTGAAGACGGGATTATCCGTTCCAGATAGCCTGTGTACAGCCGCCCCCTCCCCTCAGAAAAAATCGGAGAAGGGGTGTCTGTCGGGAAGGGGGCGATTGTACACAGGCTAGTCTCAGACGGATAATCCATTTCTAGCTCTAGTGTGAAAACGGCCGATAACAAAATTCCCGTGTCCAGTGTTTTTAATGATAGCGAAGGACTGTACGGAACGACTGTCAGCCGTTGCATTGTCCGTAGTCCTCATCATCGCGCGGCTAATACGTTTCGGGTCACGTGGTCCGTGCGAGTTCGTCACCGAAACTCCTTGACCGAGATTGCGTGGCAGGACGCCGTACAGGGACTAGGCATGGCAACGTCTACCGTAGCGTCAGAGAAAAACAGGGAAATGTTGTTTATCGGCATCGTGTTTTACAAACAGTGACATCTCTGCGTGTTATTTCACTATTTTTTCGAGGGCATGACCTCCTGAAAATCGCAAATATTAATCCCCAGCAAGAAGCCACACTCTCGCTCTGGAAAAAAATTAGTTCCCCGAGACAGCGGCGGAAATGGAGCCTAGCCAACACCTAAAAGGCGCGTTACCGAACGTGCGTACGGAGTGACTTTAGCCGGGAAATAAAAAAACGCAGCCATAAGTGAGTTTAGTACCTTCATTAAAAGTAGCAAAACTAGGGAACAATTTCTTTTACGGTTGGTCCTTTTTTACTCTATTTACGGCTAACGGTTAAAATTTTTCAATTTTTACGGCTATCGACTAAATTTTTGGCCGTTTTACGCCTATCGGTTAACCCCATTGAGACCCTCATAGAAGAGCTTTCCAGCCGTGGTGTTTGTGTTATAAAGGATATCCCCTTACGAACGGTTCCCAATCCAGGCTACACAGCCAGTCCCCAGGCGTTTTCGGATCGGTCATTCCTGGACTCTACCGGACAACCGATCAAGAGAGAACGCCAGCGGACTAGGCTGCAGGGGCCCGTTTCTCGAAAGTCCCCGTAACTTTTCGGGTCCGAAATAAAATCTTCAAATCAAAATAACAAGAATAAGAGCGCGGGTCCTGGCCAGCAAACTACTCCAGTTTGTTTCATTAACTTATAGTTTTATCATGTTAGATGCAAAACTATTGAAACCTCAGTCTTTAATGTAAATGGGGTCAGCTTACCGGGCCCGTTAATTAACGGGACTTTCGAGAAACGGGCCCCAGGATACGTAGATGTTCATTTCCCCCAACGAAGATGATCGTAGTCGTTGGCAACCGCGTCTACATTTCCGAAGAGGGAATCGTTAAACCTGATGTTCTTTTGGAAAGATTTAAACAGCTCATCGACGAGGCAATAGCTAATCGACAGCGATCGATTCACGATAAGTTAGGTAAGGTTGTCGAATTTAGCCTGAGAAAGGTCGTGGATAGCCGTGGATTTAACTCTTTGTATCACATTTCAGGATAGCCGAACGCTTGGAACAGGTCAGCAGCGGTCACCGGCCTGGATATGAAGCGTTTAGAGAAGCTGTAGCCGAGGGATGAGGGATATCATCTCGTCGCAAACCTTGCCTCTGCTGGCGCTTATCATTTTCCATCCCGGCGAGGGGTTGTACTCAAACACATCTGCAAAGACCCTAACCTCATTCATGGGAGGACGGTCAAGGTTCTCAAGGTATTGCAGAAGGAAAGTGAATTTCATTTAAATCTTGTTCAAGGTCCACTGGACCTTCCACTCCTAATTTAAAACGATGTTCTTACACGAATGGATTGAGTTTCTAAACGATTCATGTTGGACCTAAGATCAGCTGGAAAAGCGAATCAAGAGCATTTTAGAAAGGATCCAAAGAAGTCTGGTTCGGAAAGATATTCGGGATCATTCTCATTAGCTGGGTACAGACCCTTATATAAAAACAGAAACAGACTACAATATACAGCTCTTTATATATTCCAAGATTCGCAGTTTCTAGGTTCCAGGTTATAAACTTTTTTATTTTAAAGCAAAAATGGCAGGAAACTGCGCGATATACATTAAAAACTGCTGGCCTTGCTCAAACTTACTTAATTGGAATAATGCCAGCTCAGTCAAGGTTATTTACCATTTATATTTTACAAAATTTTTCCGGAACCTCCGGTTGGAAAATAAATAGAAGGCGACTTTTTGTGTCGTTCCAGCGGAAAATTTTCGGGAGCAATGGAACATCTGAAAAGGTAGTCTTGTTTCTCCGGACTAAATTTTTCCAACGGAAAATCGTGTTCCATTTCTTCAGAGCCATGTTTGATACCATATTCAGGCCTTCTCGGCCGTTTTTCGGTAAATTGAACTGATTTGTACAAAAGAGTGGTAAACATGCGATTCCGCGATAAACGTTTCCAATCCTAAATTTTGCTTATAACCATTTGCCTAAATCTTGAACCGACCAGTTTGCCCATGCGATTTCCGACGGAGTTGCTCCAAGTCACTGTTTTAAAGCAAAAGTGCGAATAACCTGCAAGCAGAGGTTTCTCTCCTGCTTGGCTTAAAGAGTCATAAACGAAGTCGTTCGCTAGCTTGTCTGTCGCGTAGTTAGTTTGTTTAAACCTAGTGAGAAAACAAACTAACCACGCGACAGACAAGCCACGCGAGCTACTTCGTAAGCGCTAAAAGCCATGCAGGAGAGAAACCTCTGCTGGCATCGAAAAGTGCAAAGCTATTGACATGAATAGGGTTTTTATTGTCAGCTCAAATACAACTCTCTTTTGGCTACGTTTTGAACGTGAGAGTCTTTGGAACTCGAAAAAAGTTGACTATTCCAGGTGTACTCATCACCTAGACAGTCCTCACCTAGACATTCTTTAATTTTTTTTTCTGGGAAGCTGCGAAGTCCCGCAAGGTTGGTTCATTGTTTTGATACAAAAAAGTCACCACGGGGCTACAAAATGTGAGAAAATGTCCCTTTTTATTTTAAATATTTTGCTTCAGACGTCAAGAAGTGGTTTTCATTTATATTTTATTGATAACTTTTACCAGTTGTAGCTTATTTATTTCATAGAAGTCTTATTTTTAATACAATTAATTCTCTTATTACGCCTGGGCCACATGTGATTTTACGGGATGCTGTCCAACTTTGATATCGAGTACGCCCTGGAAACAAGTCTTCGCACTGCCCAGTCTTCTCTCTGTCCCATTTCCGGGAAAGACGGAAGTGTTAGACGTGGATTCAGAGGAAGCTAGACGACGAAACCATGGCACACATAAGAAACACGCGTTTACGCAATCTATATGAAGAGGCCGAGTTTGACCGGGAACATGAAGAAGTGCAGGAGATAGAAGAAACCGTAAGAAATTTGGTTCAAGAAATTGCAGAAAGTATCGCTGAGAAGGATCCCCTCTTTAGAACCACCGTACTCCAAAGTGGCAGCTTTTACGAAGACCTCAAAGTCGAAGGGCCGAACGAGTTTGATTTTATGTTCTGTTTGGAAGAACTGTCCAAAATTGGTGTCTGTGAGGTAAAAGAGATTCCTTTCCGGTCTGTTCGTGATCCAGGCTATGTTCATGTACAAGTACCGCATCCCTTTCATGAAAAACGCTGGAAAAAATACATCTCAAAAAGCAAGAAATTAAAACCTAAAGCACTGCTGGAAAAGTTTGAAATATTAGTCAGAGAAGCCTTGACGGAGAAATCAAACGATTTTCACCCAAAACTGGACCAACACAGTTTTACAATCGAGTTGAGGAAAATTTCCGTTACATTGAAGCTCGTGTGGAATGGTACAAAATACAGACACTACGAAATTTCGATCGATTTGGTGTTATGCATTAAAGTCGGAGGATGGCCGAAAGATTCTGACTTGCAAACTCGTTTCAACCGTTCTCACCCCGGATTTGAAGTAATGAACAAAGTTACTGAGATGGGCTATCATCTCATAGCCTCATCTATCGGCGAATCTGGGGCACCTAGACCCTGTTGGCGACTCTCGTTCTCCAAAGCGGAAGCTGTTTTGCTGAAACATATATGCAGAAACTCAACACTTATGCACAAGGCCACTGTGAAGATTCTCAAAGTAGTAAGGAAAAATAACGAATCGACGCTTGTGCTTGAAGAGGAAGATGACGATGCGTTAGACTCGATGATTCTATCAGGAACTTCCGGAATATCTTATCTGATTTGTGGGGATTTCATTCTTACGTTATCAAGACAATGTTTCTTCATGAGTGGTTCGAGCGGCCTGAAGATTCGTACTGGACCCAGGACCGACTTGCGGAACGAATCCGCAGTATCCTAAAGAGGATCCATAACAGTATTCGTGGAAAGGACATTAGGAGCTTTTGGTTACCAGAATATAAGCTGTTCAACTTTCGTGCGAGAAGAAGAACAAGGACAAACAAGGCTGAAAACACAGTCTCAACCTTGATAAAACAGTTCGAGGAAGTTACCATTTAACGAACGTTTTATAAATGTAAAAGTTAGTTAACCGACGTCATTTATGAACTTAATTGATAGTTTCTGTGTTGCTGTGTAAATTTAGTAAACTTAATTGATAGAAGTTTTCGGCTTAGAAACGGACAGAACCCTTGGACAGACCCTTTGTAGAGTATATGTATAAGGACTCCGTGAACCTATAAAACGTAACACTCTAGAGTTGTAACATTCGAGATCGATCGAGGACTGAAGTTCCTGTAGTGCCAAGGCTTATATACATGTAAGGCAATTAGGAGGATAGGCTATGCCGGATAACTCGTCTGGCATGAACAAACTATATAGTTCATACACATATTTTTGGACCGCTTATCGATTTTTTTTTGTGTAGTAAAATGCTTATGCTGCTAGATATTTTAAGACTTAAAAGTGGAAGTAAAAGTCTCGGTGCCCAGTTGTTTGCTTATCAAGAGGTCCGGCTTACGGGCCTGCTGGGAGTCATTGTGTTGTGTTCTTAGGCAAGACACCTCACTGACTTCACTCCACCCAGGTGTAAAAATACTTTTGGTAACCCTACTATGGACTGGAAACTTCATCCAGGGGAAATAAAAAGATATTCCTAGTTGCTTCATCATCAGGCTACAGAAGCTAAGTTTAGCTCCGGCCTGATGGGCCACTTACCTAGCCCTGTTTGCAAGGGCGTATAACATTTATGCTCTGCCGAATGTCTACCAGGATGTGATATCTCTGGTGCTTATCCTTTTTTGAACACTATAAAGAAACGTTCATAAGGAGCGTTCATAATTCTTAGGGTGGCGGGGCGGGGGGACGCGGTCATTTGGACTTAAAGGCGGCGCGGCCTTTCTCTTGTTTAACAAACTGGGGGTAGGGGCTACTAAAGAAATAACTTTATAGTTAGAGACTTGTAAGAGGGGAGGGATCAGAACATTACATAGACCTAATCATGAGAAATGCCTGCTCAGTGGTTCCTAAAAGTAAGCCTATACATGTACATTTCACTGGAATTGCACTGTAGATTTTTCAAGATTAGTGATCATTTAACATCTGACAGCCTTGTTGGGTCACAACCCACTGCTTTATCAGATCAAAGTTCTCGGGCTTTGGCAAAGAGATTTATTTACTATTGTTGTCAATGCCTTAGTATAACTGCAAGCAAAGTACAGGAACAAAGAGTTCCGTGATGGTATCTTTTATTATATATCTGACCATCTTCAAGGAGTTAATGTTTTCTCTTGAAGGTGCACCCAAAGATTAAACACGTGCGGGAAGCTCCAGGAATAACCTGAATGAATAAAATCCTTCATTTATTCAAACATGATCAATGATTGTACCGGCTGCATCATCTATGAAAGGCGATGCACTAACAGCTTCCTCATTCGTCTCATCGCAATGCTCCCCAGAGGCATCACAGTATTTACCGAACTGTTTTGTTGCGGAACGAAGAGCCTTATGATGGTTTTGGGGATTAATATCATTTACATTTGTGTCGAAGACAAAGAGTGACTTCTTTCAGCGAAGATCGAGCTCGGATGACCGAGCGAGACACATCTTTCTCTTGGAAACGCCGTTTACAGCGAAAACAACAAATTCAGTGGAAGGGCTAACAAAAAGGATGATCGATCAAAAGCTGAAATATACCGAGGCATCACGTTGCTCTCTGCATTAGGTAAACTCTTCACATCCATCCTCAATGATCGATTGTATGATTACATGACCAAAAAAGGAATTCTAAACGCAGAACGAGGCGGCTTTTAAAAAAGGCACGGTACCGTAGATAGCATCTTCATCTTAAAAACACTCATAGATAAGTTTGTTAAATCTAAACCACAAAAACGCAGAAACTTGCTTTTCTCGTGTTTGTAGATTTAAGAAAAGCTTTTGATCGAATACCCAGGCAAAAATTATTCGAAAAACTCAGAAAAGAAGGAATTAAAGGGCGTTTTTTAGAAATAGTAATGTCCATGTACTCAAAAGATAAATCAGCAGTCAAAATCAACAACAAAATGACCGAAGCTTTTCCGTGTTACACTGGAGTTAAGCAAGGTTGTATGTTATCACCCACCATTTTTAATCTCTATCTAAGTGATCTACCCGAATTTTTAAATTCACCAAGCTCAACCGATATTCTGTTGATGACTCTGAAAGACCTATAAACTGTTTATTATATGCGGATGACTTAGTGATCTTTTCGCGGTCAGCAGATGGCCTACAAACACTCCTCAACAAGTTGGAATCCTACTGTGAGAAAACTGAACTATCTGTAAATCTAGACAAAACCAAATTCATGATCTTTAATAATTGTGACTAGTCCTTAAATAACTACTCGTTTAAGTATGGAGTTAATAAACTAACCAATGTTAAATCTTATAAATATCTGGGAATGACACTGAACCTGTATGGAAATTTTAGTTTAGCTAGAGAAGAGTTAAAAAAGCTGGGCTTGAGGCACTTTACAAACTAAGAAAAGAGATGGGTGACAACTTTAGAGAAAATATTATGCTGACAATTAAGCTATTCGATGCTCTGATATCCCGCATACTTCTCTACGAAAGTGAAATTAAGGGTGTTGACGTGTTGTTTACGTCTAAAATTAGACAGCTTTGGATTCCAAGACGAGGACAACATTTAATTTTACGTTTTCTCGCGTATTCTTTAAAAGTAGATACCCTGGAAAGCTTCATTGTAAATTTTTTTCACAATTAAAAGCTAGTACGCTTATTTCAGTTGAAGGATGTAAAGCCAGGTTATGGGCTCCTGGTAAAGCCCTCTCCTGATCGCTAAATGATAAAATTCCTTTTAAACGTTTGACAACTTGTTTTCGCCACTACTTCGCATTAGGAAAATTTCGTTCTCTTAGAATCAAAAGCATTCTGGTCCCCAGAGCCTCCTGGTGGCCTGAGCACGAGGGCCAGGAGGCTCTAGGGACACAGGATTTGAAGTCCTAGATTTTAGGACTTCCGGTCATTTCTGATCCAAAAGTAAGTTGGAGGTTGGTTGAAGGATTCTCTTTTAAAAGCTTTGAATCAGCTAAATTTACAGTCATTGACACTTCTGCAAAAGCAAGTGAACGCTATTAGAAACGTTGTAAAAATCACAAATGACCGGAAGTCTAAAAATCTAGGACTTCAAATCCTGTGTCCCCAGAGCCTCCTGGTCCTCGTGCTCAGGTTCCCAGGAAGCTCTGGGGACGAGAATGAATCTAAAGCTCTCTAACCTCATTTCCAGTCGTCCTCAGCGATCTCGGATGTGACGTCACCTGTCAAGCTTGTCGGGAAAATTTCGCGCTCTTTTCCAAGCCGCCTCTGCACACTCGGACCCGGATAGCGCCAACTGGCCTGGGTAGGAAGCTGAAAGCTTTCTATTGACCACTGACTTGACCACTTCAGAAAATACCATAACATACCATAATACTCTTTGTTGGTCACTCCAAAATTTTGCATAAGCATTGTCGTTTGCGAGTTGATTAACCCATAACGACGGCGGCTGGGTGCTTGTGTCATGGCCAAATGACTGTTACTTCAAGTAACTTCTGACTTTTTGCAACGGCCGCTGGTAAAATTGACGGCGGGCTCAACATTGTATACCCGGAAGCGATCGTCAGCTTTAAGTTTGTACTTTGTACGTGATTCAAAATGACGCGCAACTTCGGGGACGATGAATTGCAACGCCTTTACAAAAAAGCAGAGTTTAATAGAGAGCACAAGGAGGTAAAGAAAATCGAGAAAAGAATTAGACGTTTAGTTGACGAAATCTCTGCCTATATAGGCCGCGAGGATCCACTTTTTAAAAACTTTGTAATCCCCAGCGGAAGTTTTTATGAAGATCTTAAAGTCGAAGGACCCGATGAATTCGATTTTATGATTTGTTTAGAGCAGCTTTCCTCTCCTGGTGTTTGTGTTACGAAGGATATTCCCATGAGACCGGTCCCCGATCCCGGCTACGTGGATGTTCAACTGTCCAACGAAGATTATCGTAATCGGTGGCAAAGGTACATTTCCAGGCGAGGAAATCTCAAACCTGATGTTCTCTTGAGAAGATTTAAACAACTAGTCGAGAAAGCCATAGCTAATCAAGAGCGGTCTTCCAGGGATGAGTTAGATGAATATGTCAATATTCAGCTCAGAAAAATCCCGATAACGATCAAGGTTAGATGGCATGGCAAGAAGTACTCGAACTATGAAGTAGCTGTAGATTTAACTCTGTGTATTAAAATGTCAGGATGGCCGGACGCTTCAGATATAAAGGAACGAGTCAGCAGGGGGCACCCTGGATATGAAGCGTTCAGAGAGGCTGTAGCTGAGGGCTATCATCTCGTGGCGTCAACTATTGGAGAATCCGGCAAGCCTCGGCCATGTTGGCGTTTATCATTTTCAATTCCCGAAAGAGTTATACTCAAGCACATCTGCAAGAATCCGAAACTCATTCATAAGGTGACGCTTAAGGTTCTCAAGGTGCTGCGGAAGGAAAATGAGGATTTTTTATGTCTTTTTGAAAGCCCTGGTGACGAGTTGGCGTCTTTCCACATAACATGGGTGTTCCATTCGTACGTGTTAAAGACAATGTTGTTAAGGGAATGGACTGATTTCCCGGAAGATTCATATTGGACCAAAAATCAACTAGGAAAACGAGTCAAGAGCATTTTGGAAAGGATTCGAAGTAGCGTGGTTCGCAAAGATATTCAAAGTTTCTGGGTTCCAGGTTATAAACTTTTTAATTTCCGAGCAAGAAAGCCAACCAACACGAAACATTGCGTGGACAACCTTGGCATTCTCTTAGATAAACTAGATCTTTCTAAGTGTAAGCATG
The DNA here is from genome assembly GCF_958299795.1 of Porites lutea. NCBI lineage: Eukaryota > Metazoa > Cnidaria > Anthozoa > Scleractinia > Poritidae > Porites > Porites lutea. Next base: position 52,521,633 of record NC_133202.1, read on the forward strand.
TCGCGGAATTCAGTGTCCCTAAATATACCCCTAAGTCACAAATAGATATAGTAACAGTAGATCCTGTAGATTTTGTAGATCCTACAGAGTTTGTAGACCCTGTAGATTTTATGGATCCTGTAGATCCTGTAGATTTTGTAGATCCCACAGAGTTTGTTGATCCTGTAGATTTTATAGATACTACAGATCTTGTAGATTTTGCAGACCCTATAGATTTTTTAGATCCTGTAGATTTTATGGATCCTATAGATCCTGTAGATACTATAGGTTTTGAAGATTTTATAGATCCTGTAGATCCTATAGATCTTATAGATCCTACAGATTTTGTAGATCCTGTAGATTTTTTAGATCTATAGATCCTGTAGACGCTATAAATCTTGTGGATTTTATGGATCCTGTAGATCCTATAGATATTGTAGATATCAAACCCTATAGCTCAGGCTTAAAGTGACCCCTAAAGGAGATCATACTACATCAGGCATCTATAGGAGCAACGGTGGCACAGTTGGTTAGTGCGCGGCCTTCGGTGCGCGAGGTCCCGAGTTCGATCCCGGTCGACACCACGTCCTTGTTTCAACTTCTCTCCTTTTAGTGTAGCTTTGATTAGCTTTAAATACCCTTAAAACGGAGCATTGGTGGAAAGAGGGGGGTAAAATGAGCGCACCGTCGACCTCATGTTTATCAGTTATTACTGTCACGAGTTATCGACGTAAAATATGGTTGCTTTACCTTTTACTTTTTTTAAGAGCTAGGTATAGGGATCTCGTGTTCTTTTTTTGTTTCTATGTGGTCAGTGTTGTGGCATTTTTTTTAAATTCGTATGCACCTATCAATGTAAAGCCGGCACAAGGGGAGAGGGGGAGGGGGGAGGCAGGGCATGGGGTGGGGATTTGACATTTTTCAAAAATTTGCAGTCAAATTCCCTGCCCACGGGCAAATCATTCCAGTCAGATGCAACCAAATTTCCCCACCCCGAGCTGCACATTGCGGTGTCAAATATCCCAAGACTGGACCCAAGAATGGCACAATAAAAATATCTCCAAATAAAACTCTGAAATCTTTATTTATATTACGTTGCTGCGTCACCAAAGATACATGTTCCTGTTACAGCTGCAATTATACGTTTTAACCATAATCCGTGTTACATTGCGTAGAATACAGAAACCTTTAGGCGAAAGTCCATATTTTGTAAGTTTAAATATACCGTACTTAGTAAAGGGTACAAAGAAAGTCATTGTTATGAACTTACAGTGATTGTAGCAAATGAGCCATACACTGATCAATGGTACTTGCAAAAATCGACTTGGTTGCTCTTTACTTCCGTTTACTTTGAAACCACAGTATCTTAAGAGGTTCAATTGATCAAAAACACGCTAAAACAAAAGAAAATTTGAAGACAAAACAGTGAAATCCACCCAGCTTTCGCTTGCTCTTGTTGGCCTCCATGATTTAAAGATCTTTCCAGACTGTACGGCGTATGCGTGAAGTGTGGGAGTGGGAAACATATGTTCGGTCTCAGTCTTTTTCGTCCAAATCGGCAGTCAAATATCTCCCCGTCGGGCGAAGAAAGATTCAACTATCCCCCCCCCCCTGGGAGAACAAGATCAGTCAAATGCCCTACCCCAGGGCCAACAAAGACAATCAAATCCCCACCCCATGCCCTGCCTCCCCCCCCCCCCCCCTCGCCGGCATAACATTGATAGTACCCTGGGCTCGACTTCTGTCCGTACTTAAAAACTTTCGTTACGCATTTTCGCTCAAACCAGCTGACTGCTCTTAGGTCTCTGAGGATGTCCCATGAACAATTCATTGGTAACAAAGATTACAAGCAATGAACGTAGCACCAGTAGAGAAAAAAAAAAGAAAAAACTGAAAACCAGTTATAAACCACACGGCGTCACTTGACTCTGCCTTAGCATGCATGATGTTGTTTCTTAATGTTGTTCCAGTTAACATTTGTTCTAAGTTTCACTTCATAAGTTAGTTAATAGGTTTAATGAAGTTAGATTTACTCGCTATAAAAGTGCAGTAGCGTTTTAAGGCCAATAAAAGTACTTGTTGAAATTTCAATACTTCTTTTGCCTGAAAAACAAAAAGTTTAAAATACATTGCATATATACATATATATAAAAAGCTAAAGCTTTAGAAAAACAAATTTTACGAAAAACTTTTAAGTTGGAAAACAGTAGAAGTTCCTATTGTTGACTAGTTCTTGTAAGCTTTCGTCACCTTTGTAATAATGAGAGGCTCTCACTTCTTACTGTCAAACTCAGAAAACCGCGAACACCTGAAAAATTCAGGATACTCTAGCAAACCTCAAAACCAGAAACTAACTACCGTTGCTATGATTTTCTCGTTGCCGTCGCTGTTCTGGCCTGCTAATTGTTAGCTCCAAACCTTTCTCTTCTCTTTAATTTTCATATATTCCAAGAAAGTGATTCTACTAATAGGTTCAATTGTAAATCATACTTAGCAACCACTTCAAGTTCAAAAGCAACCGATTCATGTTCTCATTAATGAAGCACCTAGTATTAAAAATATCCGCCCAAGGCGCTGTTTCAGTTCGTATCTGGCAGTTGGCAGATACGATCAATGGATTCGAGAAAAAATCAAAGTACGAGATATTATGGAAACGATAAGCAAACTCAAATTGAATTGAGCTGGTCATGTGGCGAGAAGAACAGAAAACCGTCGGACAACCCCTTCATTACGTTCTGGACGCCCCAGGGACACACAGGGAACCACGGAAGACCGAGGACGAGATGGAGGGACGATTTAGAGTGTTTGGTAAAACACTGGCATCGTATTGCGCAAAACGTGGTCCAGTGGAGGTCAATGGGAAAGGCCTACGTCAAACGACGGACATTCAAAGGCTGAAACTGAACTGAAACTGAAGGTCCCTGCTTATTTGAATATGTACATACATGTAAATATAGTTTACTAAGGGTGCTTTGGCCTGGCGAACTAATAGTACAAAAATATCAATTTCAATAAAGGAAATACTGCATGGCATCGAGTTGTTCGTCTCCTCCTGACGAACCAAAAAGACCACACCCTACGAGCAGAGCCTGGCTTTGTCTTTTTCTTGATCCGAGGACAGGGGTGGATCTAGGGGTGCTGAGGCTGGGTACCCTCCCTTCCCCCCCCTTCGAGATGACCTGCGGCTTTCGTTCTGCAAAGTAAGCAGATATGTATATGTACTCTCAGCAGTTCACTTTATGTTATTGACTAGTCAAAAGCCTTCTTCGTATTCGCTTTTATGATTTGTTGTCTTCACTAGTCAGTTAAGCCATTCCTTAGTGGTGCACCCCGTCCTAAGAAAAATCCTGGACACGCCCCTGGATGAGGTGGAGAGAGGGTAAAAGCAAACAAAAATATTTACTTAAGAGCAGCTTTTTAGTGTAAATTTGGATATATGATGTAGTAACAAATAAAGTTAAACAATGGAGGAAAATTATTCGGCCTCGTTCGCCATAAAAAAATGGCTCGTGCGAAAGTTGCTGAATGAGAACACAGGCTGTACTTAAAGGAGCTGTGTCACGACATTTATATCAAAATTCAGACACTGGGAACGAAAATTCGCCCCATGTAAGGGAATCCATGGCCGTCTTGGATTCTGGATTCCACGCCGTGGATTCCGGATTCCAAGCACTGGATTTCGCCGGGATCTTTTGTCAGTGGAACATGGATTCCGGATTGCAATCGTTTTTGGGATCCGGATTGCTTGGCCTGCATGCCGGATTCCAAAGCCCAAGTCTTCCCATTGCACAAGAAAAATTACCCGGATTCCCTTACAATAAGCGAACCAAATGGCACTTAGAGTGTTAATAAAAGAAGGTTAATTAACAATTATTGGATGAGCGGAGTATCATCTGAAGAATTATGGAGATTGAGACTTAAACGCCGCTGTAAGAGCGTTCTTGTTGTAAAAGCTTTGTTTATGTTTGAAGATAGTGTTTCTGGGATTTGTCGAGTGCTGTTCCACTAGAAAAATATTTTCCCAGCCATTGTTAAATACGACAAGCCAAATTTCCCCGTTTTCTTGGCATTTAAATTCGCTGATACAGCCGTTTTATTTGTCGTTAAAATGTCGTCTTCCGAAACTGTCCCGAAACGAAAGCCATACATTTTAACTCCCTTCCCAAACAGCGAATGGCTAAAGATAATCCGAGTTATATGCAGGGAGCCGATCAAAACGTCCGAAAATTATTATGCGCCGATTTGGTAAATACTAATGACTGCTATCGCTTTCATTGCTTGTGCCCTCCAGGCTCAAAATCTTGGAATTTATACATGCATATAAATTCCTCGATGCACAAAAACGAAACTCGAAAACATAATAATGTTATTTAAAACACCCTGGCCCCGATGTTCAAAAGTTGGATAGCGGTATCCACCGGATGAAAATCTATACTCTATCCCTGGGATAACGCAATTGGTTTTCCTAATTCTTATATCCACTGGATAGTGATTTATCCGGTGGATAGCCCTATCCAACGTTTGAACAACCGGGGACTAGATGTCATACATCATGTATCATCATGAAATGTTCCTCCAATAACTAAATCAGATCTATTTTATTTATTTTTAGAAATTACAAATAATATATATATGGGAAAAGTAGAAAAAAGAAGTGGCAAGGAGACCTAACAGAAACTATAGGAGCTTATGAGAGGTTAGTTCTCTTCGAACTACGTGCTAAAGCTGTTTAAAGAAAAGACCATTTCAGTTCTCTCTAACTCTAGGCAAAGGCAAATAATTTTTAACATTACTCAATAGCAACTAATATTTTCAATATGCGGCTTGGATTCAGGTTTATTTAAATAAATTATTTTATTGTTAGATTGCAGGTATACTTTAATATATGTTTTAGAGTTCGACTCTACCGCTTAAAACATTGCCACCTTCCTGACGACATGTCCGGCTTTCATTCACTTCCGAACTCAAAGCAGATCATCTTTTGTCTACTACAGAACTAATAACGGTTAATTTTAATTTTTTTATTCAACCATTTATTTTGTTTGCTTTGTTTAGAGTTTGTTCCCGAATTCATTTATTTCCACATGTCAAAACAAAAGGGGTGACGAATGGTCTTTGCGAGCATGAGCAGAGATAAAAAATTTGCTATGCGAGCAGCGATAAGTTTAGAGAGTACAACTCGCGAGCAGCGACCACTTCTTATCTTTTCCGCTTGCAGCAATCCATCTGGAAATCCTTTTCTTTAAAATAAAACAGAAATTATTTTAAAACGGGGTTTTAATTTAACCCCAAAAAGAATTTACAAAATTGCTAGCAATACTGACAAGAAAGCGAGCATGCAAACAACTGCAAAAATTTTGGGAGCACGAGCAAGCGAGCACTCGTTTAAATTTTGTAAGCAGTTAAAATTTTACCCCTAACAAACAATAGTCAAAACAAGCAATATATGGCTAGCGGTGTGAGATTTGACGCCAAATCGACAATGGAAAATTCATATGACATGTCGATGCGATGTGATAGTGTTGAGCTATAAGAGAAAATGTCTGAAGGAGACAATGGAAAATTCAGCAACGCTTTATTTTCAGTGAATAGATCTAAGGGGTTCTTAACAGAGGTAAAATTCTTGCCCGTCCGGTTAGCAGAATCCTATGGAAACGTTTTAAATGTCAGTATCACCTCTGCTTTGTCTAAACTTAACTTTCACACTATTGCACCGCCCGCCCGCCATGTTAAGTATGGAAAAACGTTTTCGCCACTTCTTAGCTTTTATATTCATAGTTGTGACATGTATTATTTCCTGCTTCAGAATGAGAACTAATCTCTTCGATCTACACGATCTAACACGTCTGCTTCAGTATCGGACTGACACGAATTGGACGGAAAAAGAAATTGTTTCTCGAACATTTGTTTTTCTTATGCAGACAGAACAGTGTCTCCCACCGATGCTGCTTTATCATCTGAAGCTGTCCACTGATATGACATGTCGATGCGATGTGATAGTGTTGAGCTATAAGAGAAAATGTCTGAAGGAGAAACCGCCCCATGTAACGTATTTATTTGACAATACAACTACTTGGGGCTCGGGGCGAAATAAGCTGTTTTTTCTTGCAATGAACAGAAGGCCAGGCTATACATACTTCATATTCACTGACGACGATGTGTCTCTTAAGTTTAACAGTGCTGCTACCCCGTATATGAAACATTTTTCGCCAATTCGAATTTTCCAAGAATGGCTTTTGGATTATGAACCAGCAGTTGGTGTTGTTGACTATGAGCTGCGAAAAGAAGGGCAGAACGTTCGAAACAAGATGAAAACCAACTGTGGAATTAGCAACACCACCTCTCTGGCCAATCCAACGATCTTCTATGACCCTGTGTTTAACGCTTTTCACGCGCGCGCCGCTCGCCACATTTTCCCACTTGATACCATACACGAAAGACTGACCTGGTGGCTTACCGACAAATATGTCTGTTCAGCAGTGGAGCTGAAATTTCGTGGACAAGCGCTCCTGTTTTTTCCAGTGACCATTGAGAACTCACTACATCGCAGTTATCCAAGATCGCTTAGAGGAACTAGAAGAGCTTGGCAAGAGTTTATTAAAATCATCCAACAGGAGGCACCTGCCAAATATGTGAACCAAAGTTTATTTGGCGAATTCACAAAAGATCCATTTGGTTACGTAAAGACCTCCAAGACCTACTGCAGAAAGGTGACTCGTCATCAACGCATCGTTCCATTTGCGCATTTTGATGAAGAAAGTCAGGAAGAGGTGTCTCAGTCAAATTAATCAAACTAGACATAGACTAGATAGAGACAGTTTACTTTAATGTGTTGCGTGCAAAGATTCTTAGCATATTGATTTTGTCTCTGATAGGCCTACTACTCAAAACTACTACTACTACTACTACTACTACCACCACCACCACCACCACCACCACCACCATCACCACCACTACTACTACCACTACTACTACTTGATTGCAAAACTGTTTAAACACGCTTCATTCTTATTGCGAAACATGGATGTTATAAATTAATCCGAAGAAAACAAAAATAATGATATTTCAAAAACACCCAAGGAAATCGCTTGACATGAACTTTAGCATAGACAACGAGTAAATTGAAATTGTTCAGCAACTATACAAGGGGTTCCAATGGGGGTACCCAATTATCAGTTAACTACTAATGTTTTAGCTAATTCTCAGTTACCGGTAACTACTATTTTTTTGGCCAACTATCCGTTAACTGCTAATTTTTTTGCCAATTATCAATTAACTGTAAACCCTATTCGCACCCTCTTAAAATGCCTTACTAAGGAAGAGATCTATACGTCCAAAGATGTCCTAAACCGCGGTCTAAGTTAGACCTTGTTTAAATAACCGGCCCTATGGTTTTAAGGTATTAAACTGCTCGTCCAACTAAATGAAGCCTTTTCTACATTATTATTGAGGAATTAATGACGCATACCTGACAAATGCCTGGCATAGGTAGGCCAAAAGGTACGTCTAAAAGTAGAGAGCTTTGGATTCGAAGACGAGGACAACATTTATTTTACGTTTGCTAGTAGTTAGTAAAATGGGTATCCTGGGTCAAACTTCGAATTTCCAAAATTGCATTAAAAAAGCTAATAAAATCCCAGAATATGCAAGGGATTATAAAAATGAATACCTTTTTATAACAGGGATTAATAAGACATGTGAAAAATTTGTAAAAATATTAGATGAAGAAGGAGAAATATTTAAAAGTCCACAAGCTAATAAACTTAAGTTATACTTTAATAAATTTTTAAAAGCTCAAGAATTAGAATATCTTAATGATATTAGTGATTTATATTTTAAAGAGAGTGATGTTAAATATATTGAGTCTTTAGAATTACAATTAGATGATTATACGGAATTATTTTACGATCCAGATAGTTATAAGTTTGATCAGGAAAAGTATGAAAATGATAATTCAGGATTAAAAGAGTTTTTTGAAAGTTTTAGTAAATTTAAAGATAAAATAAAAATAGAAGAAATGACTTTTAGTGATTTTAAAAATAGTCTTAATTATTTGGATAGTGATAGTGATGATGGGGTTGATAGTGATGAGATTAATAATATTTTTGGTAGTGATAGTGATAGTGATAGTGATTAATTTTAGCTTAAAGTCTTATAATCTAATAATAAGATTTTAGTATATACACACTCAGTGATCTTGGTAATTCAAGCAATCTGATTGGTTAGCTATCTCGGACTATGACGTTATATTCACCGCGCTAGGCGGTGAATATAAAGCCGAGCAAAATCGCTGTCGTGAACTGGGTGTTTTGCCAAAGTTTCAAAGTAAAACCTGTTTGAAAATACACGAATATCCAAGTGCTGATGACTTTGAAGGCAAGAAAAGACTTCATGGTGTTTAAACAGCGTGATTTATAGTGAAGTGGTTTACTTTAGCTGACTTTTTGTACGCTCGAAGCTATGTTTACCACTACAGAGGAAAACGAGGTCGCTTTGTCACTGTTTTGTGATTTCGGGATTTTCTCGCAAGACCAATTTTGCCTATAAATAGAGGTTAATTTATGGAGAAGAGAGGAAGGCAAATATTTTCGAAAATTGTACGTGCCAGCAAGTTAACAAGGCAAAGAACTTTGGAGATAAACAACGCTTACCTTGATCGCAGCCGCTGTTGACAGCATTTGCAAGAAGCGACGAAGAAAACTTTCTCATTCACGGTGAGTTGAGAGAAACAAATAAAGCTCTAGATACTTTTCTTCTCAGAATTGGGTAGTAATTTAAATTTTCGGCGTTTTCTTTTAAACCGTTGATGCTAAAGCTTACAAAACTCGATACAAAAGGATTAAAACTATCATTTGCCATGTTTGAAGATACTGTAAAGATCTAACTTTTGCGAATCCACTGTTTACGGCTTCGTGTTCACGCATGAATTTTCACCCGTCAATCAAACTAATGGTTTTTTAATGGTTTCCTTTCTGATTCTGTTGAGATCACTTCGTGTGAATATACTAAAACAATTATTCACCTCAGGCTCAGTTAATATTGTTGAATAATCCCCTCGACTTCGTCTCGGGGATTATTCAACAATATTAACTGAGCCTTCGGCGAATAATTGTTAAATAAGACGTCATCTCTAACCAATCAGTTGATGGTTTTCAGGGTTCTCAACCCTTTATAAGCGATAAAGAGTATAAGAGTTTATCTTTGGATCAATTAAGATATATATTAAACCAGAAGAAACAAGGACTTAAGGATAATTATAAAGAATTAAGTGAAAAAGAAAAAATAATTCGTGATATTAGAAAAGTAGATAAACTTAATGAGAAAGTAAAACAAGGTATAGATATAAAAAAAGAAAGGAAAAAGAAATCCAAAACCAAAAAGATACCCCCCAACCAAAACGGTGAGTCCTTCTAAAATTAAAAAGATAAAATCATTCGATGAGTATTTTCAGGAATGTATAGAAAATAAAGAATTCCCCGCAGATACTCCTCCTTATTTTCGTGAAGCTCTTGAGAGAGCTATTAAGGAATATCATCAAGGACTTGTAAAAGAAAAATCAGCTTTTGAAAACTTTGCTGTTAAGTATATATTTAAAGGAGATCCTGGTCTTACTCCAGTTGAATATTTTAATAAAGTTTATAAAACTTTAGAAGATTTTTTTACATATCATCGAAATATTAAATTTAGTATGGTTTTGGTTTGTTTAATGGAACAACAAATAATTAGTAAAGATAAGGGAGTTGTTGGATTAAAAGAAGATAAAGCATACTTTAATTCAGGAACAAATATTAATCTTGAATCAACAGATGTAGAGAAATTAATTGATAAGTGTGTTAAAAAAATTATTGAAGATTTAGAGATATTTCAAAAAAATGGAAGTGGATGGTATTTTAAAGAAGTGGTTCAACTTGAAATTCATATTGTTGAGTTTAATCCAGCGAAGGGATCATCTTACATTCCTCTTCCAGATTGGATATCAAATAAAAAAGCAATTGTTAATATTCAAAACAAAGATGAGAAATGTTTTATTTGGTGTGTACTGAGATATCTTCAACCAAAAGAAATACATGAAGAAAGACTAGCAGATTTAAAAAAGTATGAGTTTTCACTTAACACCAAGGGAATTGATTTTCCTATGAAATTAAAAGATATTTCCAAATTTGAAAAACTTAATCCATCTATTCCAGGAATCAATGTTTTGTCAGTTAATGAAAGTAAAAAGTTTTATCCTTTGAGAATGGCAGAGAGAGATTGTTTAAATACTATTGATTTATTTTTGTATGAAGAAGATGGTGTTTCACATTATTCACTAATTAAAGACTTTACTCGTTTGATTAAGACGCAAAAAACTGCAAGTAAGAATGGTTCATTTTATATTTGTAAAAAATGTTTTACTCATTTTACTAAGTATGAATTATTACAAAAACATATCTTATATTGTTCAAATAATGAAACAGTTTCTGTAAAAATGCCAAAAGAAAAAACGATGTTGGGTTTTAAAAATTACCACAAACAGTTGCCAATTCCTTTTGTAGTTTATGCAGATTTTGAATGTTTTACCAAACCAATGAATACTTGTAGTCCTAACCCAAAAGAATCATATACTTACAATTACCAAAAGCATGAACCATCAGGATTTTGTTTTTACATTAAAGGAATAGATCCTAATATAACATTTAAACCAATTATTTACACAAAAACTAATAGTGATGATAATGTCGCTGAGATATTTGTTTCTAAAATTGCAAAAGTAACTAATAAGATATATAATGATTTTTATCGTCGACCAATACCTCTTCGTCTAACAAGACAAGAACAAATATCCTTTGATAAAGCGGAAACATGTCATATTTGTAAGAAAGAATTACTGTCTGACAAAGTTAGAGATCATTGTCATTTTACTGGCCAGTACCGTAGGGCTGCTCATAACAGTTGCAATCTCCAGTGTCGAAAACCAATGATTCTTCCAGTTATATTTCACAATCTTCAAGGATATGATGCACATTTATTTATAAAACAACTTGCTTGTTTACCAGGTGAGTTAAACTGTATTCCATCTACGGAAGAAAAGTATATTTCCTTTTCCAAAAAGATTAAGGTTGATGAGTATAAATCGAGACGCAATGGAGAGACTATTCCATTATATTTCGAAATACGATTTATAGATTCATTCAAGTTTCTTCAAACAAGTCTTGCTAATCTAGTGGGTAATTTACAACCAGATGATTTCCATAATACAAAAGAAATATTTAAGGAAAATGTAGATCTATTAACTCGTAAGGGAGTTTATCCATATGACTATGTTTCATCACTCGAAAAACTATCAGAAACACAATTACCAGCAAAAGAAGAGTTCTATTCAAAACTAAATGATGAAGAAATAACTGATGATGATTACCAACATGCTATAAATATTTGGAATACTTTCAAATGTAAAACAATAAGAGATTATCATAATCTTTATCTAAAGTCTGATGTCCTAATTTTATCAGATGTATTTGAAAACTTTAGAAAAACTTGTCTTCATCATTACAATCTGGATCCAGCACATTATTACACATCTCCTGGTCTGGCTTGGGATGCATGTCTCAAAGAAACAGGTCAAGAATTACAACTATTACATGATTATGATATGTTGATGATGTTTGAGCGAGGGATAAGAGGTGGAATATCTCACATATCAAAGAGATATGCAGAAGCAAATAACAAATATATGAAAGATTATAATCCTGATAAGGAGTCTACTTATATCCAATATCTTGATGCAAATAATCTTTACGGATGGGCAATGTCACAATCACTTCCAACACATGGATTCAGTTGGATGAAAAATGTCGATGCGATGTGATAGTGTTGAGCTATAAGAGAAAATGTCTGAAGGAGACAATGGAAAATTCAGCAACGCTTTATTTTCAGTGAATAGATCTAAGGGGTTCTTAACAGAGGTAAAATTCTTGCCCGTCGGGTTAGCAGAATCCTATGGAAACGTTTTAAATGTCAGTATCACCTCTGCTTTGTCTAAACTTAACTTTCACTCTATTGCACCGCACGCCCGCCATGTTAAGTATTGATGCAAATAATCTTTACGGATGGGCAATGTCACAATCACTTCCAACACATGGATTCAGTTGGATGAAAAATGTCGATGCGATGTGATAATGTTGAGCTATAAGAGAAAATGTCTGAAGGAGACAATGGAAAATTCAGCAACGCTTTATTTTCAGTGAATAGATCTAAGGGGTTCTTAACAGAGGTAAAATTCTTGCCCGTCGGGTTAGCAGAATCCTATGGAAACGTTTTAAATGTCAGTATCACCTCTGCTTTGTCTAAACTTAACTTTCACTCTATTGCACCGCACGCCCGCCATGTTAAGTATGGAAAAACGTTTTCGCCACTTCTTAGCTGTTATATTCATAGTTGTGACATGTATTATTGCCTGCTTCAGAATGAGAACTAATCTCTTCGATCTACACGATCTAACACGTCTGCATGAGTATCGGACTGACACGAATTGGACGGAAAAAGAAATTGTTTCTCGAACATTTGTTTTTCTTACGCAGACAGAACAGTGTCTCCCACCGATGCTGTTTTATCATCTGAAGCTGTCCACTGATATGACATGTCGATGCGATGTGATAGTGTTGAGCTATAAGAGAAAATGTCTGAAGGAGACAATGGAAAATTCAGCAACGCTTTATTTTCAGTGAATAGATCTAAGGGGTTCTTAACAGAGGTAAAATTCTTGCCCGTCCGGTTAGCAGAATCCTATGGAAACGTTTTAAATGTCAGTATCACCTCAGCCTTGTCTAAACTTAACTTTCACACTATTGCACCGCACGCCCGCCATGTTAAGTATGAAAAAACGTTTTCGCCACTTCTTAGCTGTTATATTCATAGTTGTGACATGTATTATTGCCTGCTTCAGAATGAGAACTAATCTCTTCGATCTACACGATCTAACACGTCTGCATGAGTATCGGACTGTCACGAATTGGACGGAAAAAGAAATTGTTTCTCGAACATTTGTTTTTCTTACGCAGACAGAACAGTGTCTCCCACCGATGCTGTTTTATCATCTGAAGCTGTCCACTGATATGACATGTCGATGCGATGTGATAGTGTTGAGCTATAAGAGAAAATGTCTGAAGGAGACAATGGAAAATTCAGCAACGCTTTATTTTCAGTGAATAGATCTAAGGGGTTCTTAACAGAGGTAAAATTCTTGCCCGTCCGGTTAGCAGAATCCTATGGAAACGTTTTAAATGTCAGTATCACCTCAGCCTTGTCTAAACTTAACCTTCACACTATTGCACCGCACGCCCGCCATGTTAAGTATGAAAAAACGTTTTCGCCACTTCTTAGCTTTTATATTCATAGTTGTGACATGTATTATTGCCTGCTTCAGAATGAGAACTAATCTCTTCGATCTACACGATCCAACACGTCTGCTTCAGTATCGGACTGACACGAATTGGACGGAAAAAGAAATTGTTTCTCGAACATTTGTTTTTCTTACGCAGACAGAACAGTGTCTCCCACCGATGCTGCTTTATCATCTGAAGCTGTCCACTGATATGACATGTCGATGCGATGTGATAGTGTTGAGCTATAAGAGAAAATGTCTGAAGGAGAAACCGCCCCATGTAACGTATTTATTTGACAATACAACTACTTGGGGCTCGGGGCGAAATAAGCTGTTTTTTCTTGCAATGAACAGAAGGCCAGGCTATACATACTTCATATTCACTGACGACGATGTGTCTCTTAAGTTTAACAGTGCTGCTACCCCGTATATGAAACATTTTTCGCCAATTCGAATTTTCCAAGAATGGCTTTTGGATTATGAACCAGCAGTTGGTGTTGTTGACTATGAGCTGCGAAAAGAAGGGCAGAACGTTCGAAACAAGATGAAAACCAACTGTGGAATTAGCAACACCACCTCTCTGGCCAATCCAACGATCTTCTATGACCCTGTGTTTAACGCTTTTCACGCGCGCGCCGCTCGCCACATTTTCCCACTTGATACCATACACGAAAGACTGACCTGGTGGCTTACCGACAAATATGTCTGTTCAGCAGTGGAGCTGAAATTTCGTGGACAAGCGCTCCTGTTTTTTCCAGTGACCATTGAGAACTCACTACATCGCAGTTATCCAAGATCGCTTAGAGGAACTAGAAGAGCTTGGCAAGAGTTTATTAAAATCATCCAACAGGAGGCACCTGCCAAATATGTGAACCAAAGTTTATTTGGCGAATTCACAAAAGATCCATTTGGTTACGTAAAGACCTCCAAGACCTACTGCAGAAAGGTGACTCGTCATCAACGCATCGTTCCATTTGCGCATTTTGATGAAGAAAGTCAGGAAGAGGTGTCTCAGTCAAATTAATCAAACTAGACATAGACTAGATAGAGACAGTTTACTTTAATGTGTTGCGTGCAAAGATTCTTAGCATATTGATTTTGTCTCTGATAGGCCTACTACTCAAAACTACTACTACTACTACTACTACTACTACTACTACTACTACTACCACCACCACCACCACCACCACCACCACCATCACCACCACTACTACTACCACTACTACTACTTGATTGCAAAACTGTTTAAACACGCTTCATTCTTATTGCGAAACATGGATGTTATAAATTAATCCGAAGAAAACAAAAATAATGATATTTCAAAAACACCCAAGGAAATCGCTTGACATGAACTTTAGCATAGACAACGAGTAAATTGAAATTGTTCAGCAACTATACAAGGGGTTCCAATGGGGGTACCCAATTATCAGTTAACTACTAATGTTTTAGCTAATTCTCAGTTACCGGTAACTACTATTTTTTTGGCCAACTATCCGTTAACTGCTAATTTTTTTGCCAATTATCAATTAACTGTAAACCCTATTCGCACCCTCTTAAAATGCCTTACTAAGGAAGAGATCTATACGTCCAAAGATGTCCTAAACCGCGGTCTAAGTTAGACCTTGTTTAAATAACCGGCCCTATGGTTTTAAGGTATTAAACTGCTCGTCCAACTAAATGAAGCCTTTTCTACATTATTATTGAGGAATTAATGACGCATACCTGACAAATGCCTGGCATAGGTAGGCCAAAAGGTACGTCTAAAAGTAGAGAGCTTTGGATTCGAAGACGAGGACAACATTTATTTTACGTTTGCTAGTAGTTAGTAAAATGGGTATCCTGGGTCAAACTTCGAATTTCCAAAATTGCATTAAAAAAACTAATAAAATCCCAGAATATGCAAGGGATTATAAAAATGAATACCTTTTTATAACAGGGATTAATAAGACATGTGAAAAATTTGTAAAAATATTAGATGAAGAAGGAGAAATATTTAAAAGTCCACAAGCTAATAAACTTAAGTTATACTTTAATAAATTTTTAAAAGCTCAAGAATTAGAATATCTTAATGATATTAGTGATTTATATTTTAAAGAGAGTGATGTTAAATATATTGAGTCTTTAGAATTACAATTAGATGATTATACGGAATTATTTTACGATCCAGATAGTTATAAGTTTGATCAGGAAAAGTATGAAAATGATAATTCAGGATTAAAAGAGTTTTTTGAAAGTTTTAGTAAATTTAAAGATAAAATAAAAATAGAAGAAATGACTTTTAGTGATTTTAAAAATAGTCTTAATTATTTGGATAGTGATAGTGATGATGGGGTTGATAGTGATGAGATTAATAATATTTTTGGTAGTGATAGTGATAGTGATAGTGATAGTGATTAATTTTAGCTTAAAGTCTTATAATCTAATAATAAGATTATAAGACGTCATGTCTAACCAATCAGTTGATGGTTTTCAGGGTTCTCAACCCTTTATAAGCGATAAAGAGTATAAGAGTTTATCTTTGGATCAATTAAGATATATATTAAACCAGAAGAAACAAGGACTTAAGGATAATTATAAAGAATTAAGTGAAAAAGAAAAAATAATTCGTGATATTAGAAAAGTAGATAAACTTAATGAGAAAGTAAAACAAGGTATAGATATAAAAAAAGAAAGGAAAAAGAAATCCAAAACCAAAAAGATACCCCCCAACCAAAACGGTGAGTCCTTCTAAAATTAAAAAGATAAAATCATTTGATGAGTATTTTCAGGAATGTATAGAAAATAAAGAATTCCCCGCAGATACTCCTCCTTATTTTCGTGAAGCTCTTGAGAGAGCTATTAAGGAATATCATCAAGGACTTGTAAAAGAAAAATCAGCTTTTGAAAACTTTGCTGTTAAGTATATATTTAAAGGAGATCCTGGTCTTACTCCAGTTGAATATTTTAATAAAGTTTATAAAACTTTAGAAGATTTGTTTACATATCATCGAAATATTAAATTTAGTATGGTTTTGGTTTGTTTAATGGAACAACAAATAATTAGTAAAGATAAGGGAGTTGTTGGATTAAATGAAGATAAAGCATACTTTAATTCAGGAACAAATATTAATCTTGAATCAACAGATGTAGAGAAATTAATTGATAAGTGTGTTAAAAAAATTATTGAAGATTTAGAGATATTTCAAAAAAATGGAAGTGGATGGTATTTTAAAGAAGTGGTTCAACTTGAAATTCATATTGTTGAGTTTAATCCAGCGAAGGGATCATCTTACATTCCTCTTCCAGATTGGATATCAAATAAAAAAGCAATTGTTAATATTCAAAACAAAGATGAGAAATGTTTTATTTGGTGTGTACTGAGATATCTTCAACCAAAAGAAATACATGAAGAAAGACTAGCAGATTTAAAAAAGTATGAGTTTTCACTTAACACCAAGGGAATTGATTTTCCTATGAAATTAAAAGATATTTCCAAATTTGAAAAACTTAATCCATCTATTCCAGGAATCAATGTTTTTTCAGTTAATGAAAGTAAAAAGTTTTATCCTTTGAGAATGGCAGAGAGAGATTGTTTAAATACTATTGATTTATTTTTGTATGAAGAAGATGGTGTTTCACATTATTCACTAATTAAAGACTTTACTCGTTTGATTAAGACGCAAAAAACTGCAAGTAAGAATGGTTCATTTTATATTTGTAAAAAATGTTTTACTCATTTTACTAAGTATGAATTATTACAAAAACATATCTTATATTGTTCAAATAATGAAACAGTTTCTGTAAAAATGCCAAAAGAAAAAACGATGTTGGGTTTTAAAAATTACCACAAACAGTTGCCAATTCCTTTTGTAGTTTATGCAGATTTTGAATGTTTTACCAAACCAATGAATACTTGTAGTCCTAACCCAAAAGAATCATATACTTACAATTACCAAAAGCATGAACCATCAGGATTTTGTTTTTACATTAAAGGAATAGATCCTAATATAACATTTAAACCAATTATAACGTCGCTGAGATATTTGTTTCTAAAATTGCAAAAGTAACTAATAAGATATATAATGATTTTTATCGTCGACCAATACCTCTTCGTCTAACAAGACAAGAACAAATATCCTTTGATAAAGCGGAAACATGTCATATTTGTAAGAAAGAATTACTGTCTGACAAAGTTAGAGATCATTGTCATTTTACTGGCCAGTACCGTAGGGCTGCTCATAACAGTTGCAATCTCCAGTGTCGAAAACCAATGATTCTTCCAGTTATATTTCACAATCTTCAAGGATATGATGCACATTTATTTATAAAACAACTTGCTTGTTTACCAGGTGAGTTAAACTGTATTCCATCTACGGAAGAAAAGTATATTTCCTTTTCCAAAAAGATTAAGGTTGATGAGTATAAATCGAGACGCAATGGAGAGACTATTCCATTATATTTCGAAATACGATTTATAGATTCATTCAAGTTTCTTCAAACAAGTCTTGCTAATCTAGTGGGTAATTTACAACCAGATGATTTCCATAATACAAAAGAAATATTTAAGGAAAATGTAGATCTATTAACTCGTAAGGGAGTTTATCCATATGACTATGTTTCATCACTCGAAAAACTATCAGAAACACAATTACCAGCAAAAGAAGAGTTCTATTCAAAACTAAATGATGAAGAAATAACTGATGATGATTACCAACATGCTATAAATATTTGGAATACTTTCAAATGTAAAACAATAAGAGATTATCATAATCTTTATCTAAAGTCTGATGTCCTAATTTTATCAGATGTATTTGAAAACTTTAGAAAAACTTGTCTTCATCATTACAATCTGGATCCAGCACATTATTACACATCTCCTGGTCTGGCTTGGGATGCATGTCTCAAAGAAACAGGTCAAGAATTACAACTATTACATGATTATGATATGTTGATGATGTTTGAGCGAGGGATAAGAGGTGGAATATCTCACATATCAAAGAGATATGCAGAAGCAAATAACAAATATATGAAAGATTATAATCCTGATAAGGAGTCTACTTATATCCAATATCTTGATGCAAATAATCTTTACGGATGGGCAATGTCACAATCACTTCCAACACATGGATTCAGTTGGATGAAAAATGTCGATGCGATGTGATAGTGTTGAGCTATAAGAGAAAATGTCTGAAGGAGACAATGGAAAATTCAGCAACGCTTTATTTTCAGTGAATAGATCTAAGGGGTTCTTAACAGAGGTAAAATTCTTGCCCGTCGGGTTAGCAGAATCCTATGGAAACGTTTTAAATGTCAGTATCCCCTCTGCTTTGTCTAAACTTAACTTTCACTCTATTGCACCGCACGCCCGCCATGTTAAGTATTGATGCAAATAATCTTTACGGATGGGCAATGTCACAATCACTTCCAACACATGGATTCAGTTGGATGAAAAATGTCGATGCGATGTGATAATGTTGAGCTATAAGAGAAAATGTCTGAAGGAGACAATGGAAAATTCAGCAACGCTTTATTTTCAGTGAATAGATCTAAGGCGTTCTTAACAGAGGTAAAATTCTTGCCCGTCGGGTTAGCAGAATCCTATGGAAACGTTTTAAATGTCAGTATCACCTCTGCTTTGTCTAAACTTAACTTTCACTCTATTGCACCGCACGCCCGCCATGTTAAGTATGGAAAAACGTTTTCGCCACTTCTTAGCTGTTATATTCATAGTTGTGACATGTATTATTGCCTGCTTCAGAATGAGAACTAATCTCTTCGATCTACACGATCTAACACGTCTGCATGAGTATCGGACTGACACGAATTGGACGGAAAAAGAAATTGTTTCTCGAACATTTGTTTTTCTTACGCAGACAGAACAGTGTCTCCCACCGATGCTGTTTTATCATCTGAAGCTGTCCACTGATATGACATGTCGATGCGATGTGATAGTGTTGAGCTATAAGAGAAAATGTCTGAAGGAGACAATGGAAAATTCAGCAACGCTTTATTTTCAGTGAATAGATCTAAGGGGTTCTTAACAGAGGTAAAATTCTTGCCCGTCCGGTTAGCAGAATCCTATGGAAACGTTTTAAATGTCAGTATCACCTCAGCCTTGTCTAAACTTAACTTTCACACTATTGCACCGCACGCCCGCCATGTTAAGTACGAAAAAACGTTTTCGCCACTTCTTAGCTGTTATATTCATAGTTGTGACATGTATTATTTCCTGCTTCAGAATGAGAACTAATCTCTTCGATCTACACGATCTAACACGTCTGCATGAGTATCGGACTGACACGAATTGGACGGAAAAAGAAATTGTTTCTCGAACATTTGTTTTTCTTACGCAGACAGAACAGTGTCTCCCACCGATGCTGTTTTATCATCTGAAGCTGTCCACTGATATGACATGTCGATGCGATGTGATAGTGTTGAGCTATAAGAGAAAATGTCTGAAGGAGACAATGGAAAATTCAGCAACGCTTTATTTTCAGTGAATAGATCTAAGGGGTTCTTAACAGAGGTAAAATTCTTGCCCGTCCGGTTAGCAGAATCCTATGGAAACGTTTTAAATGTCAGTATCACCTCAGCCTTGTCTAAACTTAACTTTCACACTATTGCACCGCACGCCCGCCATGTTAAGTATGAAAAAACGTTTTCGCCACTTCTTAGCTGTTATATTCATAGTTGTGACATGTATTATTGCCTGCTTCAGAATGAGAACTAATCTCTTCGATCTACACGATCTAACACGTCTGCATGAGTATCGGACTGTCACGAATTGGACGGAAAAAGAAATTGTTTCTCGAACATTTGTTTTTCTTACGCAGACAGAACAGTGTCTCCCACCGATGCTGTTTTATCATCTGAAGCTGTCCACTGATATGACATGTCGATGCGATGTGATAGTGTTGAGCTATAAGAGAAAATGTCTGAAGGAGACAATGGAAAATTCAGCAACGCTTTATTTTCAGTGAATAGATCTAAGGGGTTCTTAACAGAGGTAAAATTCTTGCCCGTCCGGTTAGCAGAATCCTATGGAAACGTTTTAAATGTCAGTATCACCTCAGCCTTGTCTAAACTTAACCTTCACACTATTGCACCGCACGCCCGCCATGTTAAGTATGAAAAAACGTTTTCGCCACTTCTTAGCTTTTATATTCATAGTTGTGACATGTATTATTGCCTGCTTCAGAATGAGAACTAATCTCTTCGATCTACACGATCCAACACGTCTGCTTCAGTATCGGACTGACACGAATTGGACGGAAAAAGAAATTGTTTCTCGAACATTTGTTTTTCTTACGCAGACAGAACAGTGTCTCCCACCGATGCTGCTTTATCATCTGAAGCTGTCCACTGATATGACATGTCGATGCGATGTGATAGTGTTGAGCTATAAGAGAAAATGTCTGAAGGAGAAACCGCCCCATGTAACGTATTTATTTGACAATACAACTACTTGGGGCTCGGGGCGAAATAAGCTGTTTTTTCTTGCAATGAACAGAAGGCCAGGCTATACATACTTCATATTCACTGACGACGATGTGTCTCTTAAGTTTAACAGTGCTGCTACCCCGTATATGAAACATTTTTCGCCAATTCGAATTTTCCAAGAATGGCTTTTGGATTATGAACCAGCAGTTGGTGTTGTTGACTATGAGCTGCGAAAAGAAGGGCAGAACGTTCGAAACAAGATGAAAACCAACTGTGGAATTACCAACACCACCTCTCTGGCCAATCCAACGATCTTCTATGACCCTGTGTTTAACGCTTTTCACGCGCGCGCCGCTCGCCACATTTTCCCACTTGATACCATACACGAAAGACTGACCTGGTGGCTTACCGACAAATATGTCTGTTCAGCAGTGGAGCTGAAATTTCGTGGACAAGCGCTCCTGTTTTTTCCAGTGACCATTGAGAACTCACTACATCGCAGTTATCCAAGATCGCTTAGAGGAACTAGAAGAGCTTGGCAAGAGTTTATTAAAATCATCCAACAGGAGGCACCTGCCAAATATGTGAACCAAAGTTTATTTGGCGAATTCACAAAAGATCCATTTGGTTACGTAAAGACCTCCAAGACCTACTGCAGAAAGGTGACTCGTCATCAACGCATCGTTCCATTTGCGCATTTTGATGAAGAAAGTCAGGAAGAGGTGTCTCAGTCAAATTAATCAAACTAGACATAGACTAGATAGAGACAGTTTACTTTAATGTGTTGCGTGCAAAGATTCTTAGCATATTGATTTTGTCTCTGATAGGCCTACTACTCAAAACTACTACTACTACTACTACTACTACTACTACTACTACCACCACCACCACCACCACCACCACCACCATCACCACCACTACTACTACCACTACTACTACTTGATTGCAAAACTGTTTAAACACGCTTCATTCTTATTGCGAAACATGGATGTTATAAATTAATCCGAAGAAAACAAAAATAATGATATTTCAAAAACACCCAAGGAAATCGCTTGACATGAACTTTAGCATAGACAACGAGTAAATTGAAATTGTTCAGCAACTATACAAGGGGTTCCAATGGGGGTACCCAATTATCAGTTAACTACTAATGTTTTAGCTAATTCTCAGTTACCGGTAACTACTATTTTTTTGGCCAACTATCCGTTAACTGCTAATTTTTTTGCCAATTATCAATTAACTGTAAACCCTATTCGCACCCTCTTAAAATGCCTTACTAAGGAAGAGATCTATACGTCCAAAGATGTCCTAAACCGCGGTCTAAGTTAGACCTTGTTTAAATAACCGGCCCTATGGTTTTAAGGTATTAAACTGCTCGTCCAACTAAATGAAGCCTTTTCTACATTATTATTGAGGAATTAATGACGCATACCTGACAAATGCCTGGCATAGGTAGGCCAAAAGGTACGTCTAAAAGTAGAGAGCTTTGGATTCGAAGACGAGGACAACATTTATTTTACGTTTGCTAGTAGTTAGTAAAATGGGTATCCTGGGTCAAACTTCGAATTTCCAAAATTGCATTAAAAAAACTAATAAAATCCCAGAATATGCAAGGGATTATAAAAATGAATACCTTTTTATAACAGGGATTAATAAGACATGTGAAAAATTTGTAAAAATATTAGATGAAGAAGGAGAAATATTTAAAAGTCCACAAGCTAATAAACTTAAGTTATACTTTAATAAATTTTTAAAAGCTCAAGAATTAGAATATCTTAATGATATTAGTGATTTATATTTTAAAGAGAGTGATGTTAAATATATTGAGTCTTTAGAATTACAATTAGATGATTATACGGAATTATTTTACGATCCAGATAGTTATAAGTTTGATCAGGAAAAGTATGAAAATGATAATTCAGGATTAAAAGAGTTTTTTGAAAGTTTTAGTAAATTTAAAGATAAAATAAAAATAGAAGAAATGACTTTTAGTGATTTTAAAAATAGTCTTAATTATTTGGATAGTGATAGTGATGATGGGGTTGATAGTGATGAGATTAATAATATTTTTGGTAGTGATAGTGATAGTGATAGTGATAGTGATTAATTTTAGCTTAAAGTCTTATAATCTAATAATAAGATTATAAGACGTCATGTCTAACCAATCAGTTGATGGTTTTCAGGGTTCTCAACCCTTTATAAGCGATAAAGAGTATAAGAGTTTATCTTTGGATCAATTAAGATATATATTAAACCAGAAGAAACAAGGACTTAAGGATAATTATAAAGAATTAAGTGAAAAAGAAAAAATAATTCGTGATATTAGAAAAGTAGATAAACTTAATGAGAAAGTAAAACAAGGTATAGATATAAAAAAAGAAAGGAAAAAGAAATCCAAAACCAAAAAGATACCCCCCAACCAAAACGGTGAGTCCTTCTAAAATTAAAAAGATAAAATCATTTGATGAGTATTTTCAGGAATGTATAGAAAATAAAGAATTCCCCGCAGATACTCCTCCTTATTTTCGTGAAGCTCTTGAGAGAGCTATTAAGGAATATCATCAAGGACTTGTAAAAGAAAAATCAGCTTTTGAAAACTTTGCTGTTAAGTATATATTTAAAGGAGATCCTGGTCTTACTCCAGTTGAATATTTTAATAAAGTTTATAAAACTTTAGAAGATTTTTTTACATATCATCGAAATATTAAATTTAGTATGGTTTTGGTTTGTTTAATGGAACAACAAATAATTAGTAAAGATAAGGGAGTTGTTGGATTAAATGAAGATAAAGCATACTTTAATTCAGGAACAAATATTAATCTTGAATCAACAGATGTAGAGAAATTAATTGATAAGTGTGTTAAAAAAATTATTGAAGATTTAGAGATATTTCAAAAAAATGGAAGTGGATGGTATTTTAAAGAAGTGGTTCAACTTGAAATTCATATTGTTGAGTTTAATCCAGCGAAGGGATCATCTTACATTCCTCTTCCAGATTGGATATCAAATAAAAAAGCAATTGTTAATATTCAAAACAAAGATGAGAAATGTTTTATTTGGTGTGTACTGAGATATCTTCAACCAAAAGAAATACATGAAGAAAGACTAGCAGATTTAAAAAAGTATGAGTTTTCACTTAACACCAAGGGAATTGATTTTCCTATGAAATTAAAAGATATTTCCAAATTTGAAAAACTTAATCCATCTATTCCAGGAATCAATGTTTTTTCAGTTAATGAAAGTAAAAAGTTTTATCCTTTGAGAATGGCAGAGAGAGATTGTTTAAATACTATTGATTTATTTTTGTATGAAGAAGATGGTGTTTCACATTATTCACTAATTAAAGACTTTACTCGTTTGATTAAGACGCAAAAAACTGCAAGTAAGAATGGTTCATTTTATATTTGTAAAAAATGTTTTACTCATTTTACTAAGTATGAATTATTACAAAAACATATCTTATATTGTTCAAATAATGAAACAGTTTCTGTAAAAATGCCAAAAGAAAAAACGATGTTGGGTTTTAAAAATTACCACAAACAGTTGCCAATTCCTTTTGTAGTTTATGCAGATTTTGAATGTTTTACCAAACCAATGAATACTTGTAGTCCTAACCCAAAAGAATCATATACTTACAATTACCAAAAGCATGAACCATCAGGATTTTGTTTTTACATTAAAGGAATAGATCCTAATATAACATTTAAACCAATTATAATGTCGCTGAGATATTTGTTTCTAAAATTGCAAAAGTAACTAATAAGATATATAATGATTTTTATCGTCGACCAATACCTCTTCGTCTAACAAGACAAGGACAAATATCCTTTGATAAAGCGGAAACATGTCATATTTGTAAGAAAGAATTACTGTCTGACAAAGTTAGAGATCATTGTCATTTTACTGGCCAGTACCGTAGGGCTGCTCATAACAGTTGCAATCTCCAGTGTCGAAAACCAATGATTCTTCCAGTTATATTTCACAATCTTCAAGGATATGATGCACATTTATTTATAAAACAACTTGCTTGTTTACCAGGTGAGTTAAACTGTATTCCATCTACGGAAGAAAAGTATATTTCCTTTTCCAAAAAGATTAAGGTTGATGAGTATAAATCGAGACGCAATGGAGAGACTATTCCATTATATTTCGAAATACGATTTATAGATTCATTCAAGTTTCTTCAAACAAGTCTTGCTAATCTAGTGGGTAATTTACAACCAGATGATTTCCATAATACAAAAGAAATATTTAAGGAAAATGTAGATCTATTAACTCGTAAGGGAGTTTATCCATATGACTATGTTTCATCACTCGAAAAACTATCAGAAACACAATTACCAGCAAAAGAAGAGTTCTATTCAAAACTAAATGATGAAGAAATAACTGATGATGATTACCAACATGCTATAAATATTTGGAATACTTTCAAATGTAAAACAATAAGAGATTATCATAATCTTTATCTAAAGTCTGATGTCCTAATTTTATCAGATGTATTTGAAAACTTTAGAAAAACTTGTCTTCATCATTACAATCTGGATCCAGCACATTATTACACCACTCCTGGTCTGGCTTGGGATGCATGTCTCAAAGAAACAGGTCAAGAATTACAACTATTACATGATTATGATATGTTGATGATGTTTGAGCGAGGGATAAGAGGTGGAATATCTCACATATCAAAGAGATATGCAGAAGCAAATAACAAATATATGAAAGATTATAATCCTGATAAGGAGTCTACTTATATCCAATATCTTGATGCAAATAATCTTTATGGATGGGCAATGTCACAATCACTTCCAACACATGGATTCAGTTGGATGAAAAATGTCGATGCGATGTGATAGTGTTGAGCTATAAGAGAAAATGTCTGAAGGAGACAATGGAAAATTCAGCAACGCTTTATTTTCAGTGAATAGATCTAAGGGGTTCTTAACAGAGGTAAAATTCTTGCCCGTCGGGTTAGCAGAATCCTATCGAAACGTTTTAAATGTCAGCATCACCTCAGCCTTGTCTAAACTTAACTTTCACACTATTGCACCGCACGCCCGCTATGTTAAGTATGGAAAAACGTTTTCGCCACTTCTTAGCTTTTATATTCATAGTTGTGACATGTATTATTTCCTGCTTCAGAATGAGAACTAATCTCTTCGATCTACACGATCTAACACGTCTGCTTCAGTATCGGACTGACACGAATTGGACGGAAAAAGAAATTGTTTCTCGAACATTTGTTTTTCTTACGCAGACAGATCAGTGTCTCCCACCGATGCTGCTTTATCATCTGAAGCTGTCCACTGATATGACATGTCGATGCGATGTGATAGTGTTGAGCTATAAGAGAAAATGTCTGAAGGAGAAACCGCCCCATGTAACGTATTTATTTGACAATACAACTACTTTGGGCTCGGGGCGAAATAAGCTGTTTTTTCTTGCAATGAACAGAAGGCCAGGCTATACATACTTCATATTCACTGACGACGATGTGTCTCTTAAGTTTAACAGTGCTGCTACCCCGGATATGAAACATTTTTCGCCAATTCGAATTTTCCAAGAATGGCTTTTGGATTATGAACCAGCAGTTGATGTTGTTGACTATGAGCTGCGAAAAGAAGGGCAGAACGTTCGAAACAAGATGAAAACCAACTGTGGAATTACCAACACCACCTCTCTGGCCAATCCAACGATCTTCTATGACCCTGTGTTTAACGCTTTTCACGCGCGCGCCGCTCGCCACATTTTCCCACTTGATACCACACACGAAAGACTGACCTGGTGGCTTACCGACAAATATGTCTGTTCAGCAGTGGAGCTGAAATTTCGTGGACAAGTGCTCCTGTTTTTTCCAGTGACCATTGAGAACTCACTACATTGCAGTTATCCAAGATCGCTTAGAGGAACTAGAAGAGCTTGGCAAGAGTTTATTAAAATCATCCAACAGGAGGCACCTGCCAAATATGTGAACCAAAGTTTATTTGGCGAATTCACAAAAGATCCATTTGGTTACGTAGAGACGTCCAAGACCTACTGCAGAAAGGTGACTCGTCATCAACGCATCGTTCCATTTGCGCATTTTGATGAAGAAAGTCAGGAAGAGGTGTCTCAGTCAAATTAATCAAACTAGACATAGACTAGATAGAGAAAGTTTACTTTAATGTGTTGCGTGCAAAGATTCTTAGCATATTGATTTTGTCTCTGATAGGCCTACTACTCAAAACTACTACTACTACTACTACTACCACCACCACCACCACCACCATCACCACCACTACTACTACCACTACTACTACTTGATTGCAAAACTGTTTTAACACGCTTCATTCTTATTGCGAAACATGGATGTTATAAATTAATCCGACGAAAACAAAAATAATGATATTTCAAAAACGCCCAAGGAAATCGCTTGACATGAACTTTAGCATAGACAACGAGTAAATTGAAATTGTTCAGCAACTATACAAGGG
This sequence comes from Porites lutea, assembly GCF_958299795.1. Classification (NCBI taxonomy): domain Eukaryota; kingdom Metazoa; phylum Cnidaria; class Anthozoa; order Scleractinia; family Poritidae; genus Porites; species Porites lutea. Next base: position 52,548,864 of record NC_133202.1, read on the forward strand.
GTTCCAATGGGGGTACCCAATTATCAGTTAACTACTAATGTTTTAGCTAATTCTCAGTTACCGGTAACTACTATTTTTTTGGCCAACTATCCGTTAACTGCTAATTTTTTTGCCAATTATCAATTAACTGTAAACCCTATTCGCACCCTCTTAAAATGCCTTACTAAGGAAGAGATCTATTCGTCCAAAGATGTCCTAAACCGCGGTCTAAGTTAGACCTTGTTTAAATAACCGGCCCTATGGTTTTAAGGTATTAAACTGCTCGTCCAACTAAATGAAACCTTTTCTACATTATTATTGAGGAATTAATGACGCATGCCTGACAAATGCCTGGCATAGGTAGGCCAAAAGGTACGTGTAAAAGTAGAGAGCTTTGGATTCGAAGACGAGGACAACATTTATTTTACGTTGCTCGCCTATTCTCTAAAAATAGACAACTCGGGAAGCTTCATTGTAATTTTTTCACCACAAAAGTTAGCACGCTAAATTCCGTCGAAGGATGTAAAGCCCTCTCCCGATCGCTAAATGATAAAATTCGTTTTAAACATTTGATAATTTGTTTTTGCCACTACGACATTCTCGCTAAAACTCGTAGTAAAAAGACGATGGCTATTACGTTTTCCCCCCAAAATGACGTTGGTTCGTGCTCGTGCGCGCACGCACTACTTAGAATTGGGAAAGTCTTGTTCTTGCAGTCATCCTCGTCTGAGAATCTAAAGCTCTCTAACCTCGTTACCAATCGTCCTCGGCGATTTCGGGATGTGCGTGACGTCTCCTGTCAAGCTTGTCGGGGAAATTTCGCGCTCGGTTTCAAGCCGCCTCTGGTCACTTGGATAGCGTAAACTGGCCTGGGTACGAAGACTGAAAGCTCTCTATTGACACAGGGTCCAGAGGAGATGTGTTTGTCGTTAAAACATCAAAACCCGTCGAAAACCTCTGAAAAAATGGGTTATTGTAATCTCGTTACAGTTTCGTTACACATTCTATATACCGCAAACCAAGAGACTGAGAAGCGAAGAAATCGTTTACAGTAGATTTATAAAGATCCCATTGGGTTTATTAATCGTTCTAAGCGACAAGTATAGACATTTTTTAAGGTGAAACTTTAAATAAGTAATTCATTTATTTACACGAAACTCCTCTGGACCCTGTGCTATTGCTCAATCTATTGATCAAGCCATAACGACGGCGGCTGGGTGCTTGTGTCATGGCCAAATGACTGTTACTTCAAGAAGCTTCTGGCTATTTGCAACGGCTGCTTGTAAAATTGACTGCCGGCTCAACAATATATACCCGGAAGCGATCGTTACCTTACGTTTTGTACGTGACTCAAAATGAAGCGCAACTTCGGGGACGATGAATTACAACGCCTTTACAAAAAAGCGGAGTTTGATAGAGAGCACAAAGAGGTAAAGAAAATCGAGAAAAGAATTAGAAGTTTAGTTGACGAAATCTCTGTCTATATAGGCCGCAAGGATCCACTTTTTAAAAACTTTGTAATCCCCAGCGGAAGTTTTTATGAAGATCTTAAAGTCGAAGGACCCGATGAATTCGATTTTATGATTTGTTTAGAGCAGCTTTCCTCTCCTGGTGTTTGTGTTACGAAGGATATTCCCATGAGACCGGTCCCCGATCCCGGCTACGTAGATGTTCAGGTGTCCAACGCAGTTTATCGCAATCGGTGGAAAAGCTACATTTCCAAGCGCGGAAATCTCAAACCCGATGTTCTCTTGAAAAGATTCAAACAACTCATCGAGGAAGCCATAGATAAGCGAAAGCGGTCTTCCAGGGATGAGTTAGATGAATACGTCGATATTCAGCTCAGAAAAATCCCGATAACGATCAAGGTTACATGGCATGGCAAGGAGTACTCGAACTTTGAAATAGCCGTCGATTTAACTTTGTGCATCAAAATGTCAGGATGGCCCGACGCATCAGACATATCGACACGAGTGAACAGGGGGCACCCTGGCTATGAAGCATTCAGAAAGGCTGTCGCAGAGGGTTATCATCTTGTGGCTTCTACCATTGGAGAGTCTGGGAAGCATCGGCCATGTTGGCGTTTATCTTTTTCAATACCGGAAGGAGTTATACTCAAACACATCTTTAAGAGTCCGAACCTCGTTCACAAGGCGACGCTTAAGGTTCTCAAGGTATTGCGGAAGGAGAATGAAGATTCCTTACTTCTCCTTGAACAGCCCGACGAGGGATCTTTCAGCATAACATGGGTGTTTCATTCGTACGTATTAAAAACAATGTTCTTACACGAATGGACTCAATTTCCGGAAGATTCATATTGGACGAAAGATCAACTAGGAGAAAGAATCAAGGGCATTTTAGAAAGGATCCAGAGTAGTGTGGCTCGCAAAGACATTCGCAGTTTCTGGGTTCCAGGTTATAAACTTTTTAATTTCCGAGCAAGAAAAGCAACGAACACGAAGAGTTGTGTGGACAACCTTGCCAGTCTCTTGAAAAAATTTAAATTATCGTAAATTGGAATACTGGCTGTCATTTATAACAAAATTCTGGAAATTTCGGTTGGGAATTTTCGTTCGGTAAGGACGGTACGTGTTGTTTACCATTTGCCTAAAATTACCGTATTGTCGCGCCGCGCTACACTGGATTCTAGTTACAATATGAAACAAGTACGAAACTCAAGAAACTTGCAAATGGTAAACGAATTTCCATTGGGAACGTTCCAAGTACCGGGAAAACTGGACTACCTTTTCAAAATTTCCGTTTATGCCGGGAATTTTCCAGTGGGACAAACCAAAAAAACGTTTACCATTTACATCCCAACAGGAATTTCCGGGAATTTGTGGTGAATGGTAAACCACCACTATATTGGTCTCCTGAACAAGTGTCCACTCACAAAGAAATATTTAGAATGTGTTACTATGGCAATAAGTAAAAATAAGTCTTCGTTCCCAGGGTCTTCTCTTTTCTGGCCGTTATTTATCCGATTATAAAACTCCTCGGCGTTTATCAATTTTTTTTATCTTTTTCAATGAGGCGTTAACTTCAAAATCACATTTCCTAAATCGCTGGTAACAGTTACAATAAATCATTTGTGAAAGAAAGATGTTTAAACACCTGTTAAAATATAAAGGTACGAC